>NC_088423.1:82160457-82460457 GCF_034236695.1 Oncorhynchus nerka
TTTACCACTACCACCACTACTACTACTACTACCACTATCACTACCACTACTACCACTACTACCACTACTACTACTACCACTACTACTACCACTACACTACCACCACTACTACTACCACAACCACTACTACCACTACTACCACCACCACACTACTACCACCACCACTTCTACCACCACTATTACTACTACCACTACTACCATTACTACTACTACTATCTCCACTACCACTACTACTAATACTACCACCACTACTACTATTACCACTACTACTACTACTACCACTATCACTACTACTTCTACCACCACTACCACTACCACTTCTACCACTACTACTACTACTACCACTACAACTACCACTACAACCTCTACTACCACTACTATTACTACCACTATCACTACCACTACTACCACTGCTACTACTACCACTACTACTACCACTACACTACCACCACTACTACTACCACTACCACTACTACTACTACCACAACCACTACTACCACTACCACTACTACTACTACCACCACACTACTACCACTACCACTTCTACCACCACACTACTACTACTACCACTACTTCTACCACTACTACCATTACTACTACTACTATCACCACTACCACTACTACTACCACTACCATCACTACTACTACTACCACCACTACCACTATTACTACTACTACTACTACTACTACCACTACTACTACTACCACTACTACTACCACCACTACCACTACCAACACTACTACTACTACCACCACTACCACTATTATTACTACTACTACTACTACTACTACTACTGACTACCACTACCACTACCACTACTACCACTACCACCATTACCACTACTGCTACTACCACTACTACTTCTACCACTACCACTACTACCACTACTACTACTACCACTACTACTACGACTACGACTACCACTACCACTACCACTACTACAACCACTATTACCACTACCACCATTACTACTACTACTACTACTACCACTAAGACTTCTACCACTACCACTACTACCACGACCAATACCACACTCCCACCACTACTACTATTACCACTACTACTACTACTACCACTACCACTACTACTTCTACCACCACTACAACTACCACTACTACTACTACTACTACTACTACCTCTACCACCACTACTTCCACTACTACCACTATACTACCACTACTACCACTAGTACTACTACCACTACACTACCACCACTACTACTACTACCACTACCATCACTACCACCACTACTACTACTACCAGTACTACTACTACTACCACTAGCACTACTACCACTACTACTACCACTACCACTGCTACCACCACTACCACTACAACTACCACTTTTACCACTACCACCACTACTACTACTACTACCACTATCACTACCACTACTACCACTACTACCACTACTACTACTACCACTACTACTACCACTACACTACCACCACTACTACTACCACAACCACTACTACCACTACTACCACCACCACACTACTACCACCACCACTTCTACCACCACTATTACTACTACCACTACTACCATTACTACTACTACTATCTCCACTACCACTACTACTAATACTACCACCACTACTACTATTACCACTACTACTACTACTACCACTATCACTACTACTTCTACCACCACTACCACTACCACTTCTACCACTACTACTACTACTACTACCACTACAACTACCACTACAACCTCTACTACCACTACTATTACTACCACTATCACTACCACTACTACCACTGCTACTACTACCACTACTACTACCACTACACTACCACCACTACTACTACCACTACCACTACTACTACTACCACAACCACTACTACCACTACCACTACTACTACTACCACCACACTACTACCACTACCACTTCTACCACCACAATTACTACTACCACTACTTCTACCACTACTACCATTACTACTACTACTATCACCACTACCACTACTACTACCACTACCATCACTACTACTACTACCACCACTACCACTATTACTACTACTACTACTACTACTACCACTACTACTACTACCACTACTACTATCACCACTACCACTACCAACACTACTACTACTACCACCACTACCACTATTATTACTACTACTACTACTACTACTACTATGACTACCACTACCACTACCACTACTACCACTACCACCATTACCACTACTGCTACTACCACTACTACTTCTACCACTACCACTACTACCACTACTACTACTACCACTACTACTACGACTACGACTACCACTACCACTACCACTACTACAACCACTATTACCACTACCACCATTACTACTACTACTACTACTACCACTAAGACTTCTACCACTACCACTACTACCACGACCAATACCACACTCCCACCACTACTACTATTACCACTACTACTACTACTACCACTACCACTACTACTTCTACCACCACTACAACTACCACTACTACTACTACTACTACTACTACCTCTACCACCACTACTTCCACTACTACCACTATACTACCACTACTACCACTAGTACTACTACCACTACACTACCACCACTACTACTACTACCACTACCATCACTACCACCACTACTACTACTACCAGTACTACTACTACTACCACTAGCACTACTACCACTACTACTACCACTACCACTGCTTCCACCACACTACTACCACTACCACTTCTACCACCACTATTACTACTACCACTACTACCATTACTACTACTACTATCACCACTACCACTACTACTACCACTACCACCACTACTAATACTACCACCACTACCACTATTATTACTACTACTACCACTACCACCACCACTACTACCTCTACTACAACCACTACGACTACCACTACCACTACTACAACCACTACTACCACTACCACTACCACCACTACTACTACTACTACTACTACCACTACCACCACTACCACCACTACTACTACTACTACCACTACTACTACTACCACTACTACTACTACTACTACCACTTCTACCACCACTTCCACTACCACTTCTACCACTACTAATACTACCACTTCTACTACCACCACCACTACTACCACTACCACTACCACCACTACTACTACCACTATCACTACCACTACTACCATTACTACTACTACCACTACACTACTACTCCTACCACCACTACTACTACCACTACCACCACCACTACTACTACTACTACTACCACCACTACCACTACTACCTCCACACAGCGCTCTATAGGTTTGGACAGAGTTGAATAAATGAAGTTTTCCGGTTTAACAGAGCAGTTCATGTCAGCTAAATGATACAGCGCTTTAAATATACAGACTGAAGCCATAAAGCTAATTAAGTGAGCTGAGTTAATTAACAGTGTGGCCCTCCTTATGGTCCTGTCTAAATGACTGGCAAGGAATGAATGAGGGAGCAGAGCAGGCTGACTGATGGACTAACAGAACCTCCAGCAGTGGGCCAGGTGGCAGAAGTGACAGCAGACATGAGCAATGTCTCACAGAGTGTGTACTGGATGTATGTGCAGAATGTGCATGCATTTGTTTTGTGTGAGACATGCAAACGTCAGTATTTATGTGCGTGTGGACATGCATGTGTGTTTAATTATGGATATGGGGGGAGGGGGGGTGGAGGTACAGGGTTTGAACATGGGGTCCTACTTAAAAAAAAATGTATTTAACCTCTTCAACCTATGGGGGCGCTATGTCATTATTGGATAAAAAGACGTGCCCGTTTTAAGCGCAATATTTTGTCACGAAAAGATGCTCGACTATGCATGGAATTGACAGCCTTGGAAAGACAAAACTCTGACGTTTCCAAAACTGCAAAGATATTATCTGTGAGTGCCCCAGAACTAATGCTAAAGGCGAAACCAAGATGAAGTTTCATACAGGAAATGCCCCAGATTCTGAAGGCGCTGTGTTCCAATGTCTCCTTATATGGCTGTGAATGCGCCAGGAATGAGCCTGCGCTTTCTGTCGTTTCCCCGAGGTGTCTGCAGCATTGTGACGTGTTTGTAGGCATGTCATTGGAAGATTGACCATAAGAGACTACATTTACCTGGTGTCCTGCCGGGTGTCCTGTGTCGAAATTATTGCGTAATCTGTAGGTCCATGCGCGTTCCATTTCTTCAGAAGAGAAAGTCAACTGCCACGATGGATTTTATCGTCGATAGATATGTGAAAAACACCTTGAGGATTGATTCTAAACATCAGTTTGCCATGTTTCTGTCGATATTGGAGTTAATTTGGAAAAAAGTTCGCGTTTTAATGACTTAATATTTATTTATTTTTTTTTCCTTACCCAAACGTGATGAACAAAACGGAGCGATTAGTCGACACAAATAATATTTTTTGTAAAAACGAACATTTGCTATGACAGTGTTGTTAAATAAGCTTAGGGCTTACTTTTTCAAACATTCTGTTAAAAATCCCGCAACATTTCAGCGCCCTGCTACTCATGCCAGGAATATAGTATATGCATATCATTAGTATGTGTGGATAGAAAACACTCAGACGTTTATAAAACTGGTTAAATCACGGCTGTGACTATAACAAAACGTGCGTTTCATCGAAAAGTGCAGGAAAATCTGATCACTGAAAATTGAAAAATATATCCATGCACGACTTCAACCGATTGATAAAGGTAAACCACAATAAATGCGGCCGAGGTTGCAATACCTACAGCTTCCACACGATGTCAACAGTCTTGTCATTTGCCTAGTCTTTGTTTCTTGGTCAAACGAACAAGAGACAGCCTTTTACTTCAGTTCTCCGACCGGATATTTTGGTTGAGATTTACCCGGACATTATTTCCAGACGTACCCCTATAGAATATACTTAGTCTCGTGATTAATTTGATCGCTTATTAACGTTTACTAGCGTACTAGAGCACCTGTAGCATACTCCTGGGCTACAATTACCCGGGCCCATGACCGGTCTGTCGATGTCACCGCATGAAGAGGAATAAACAGACTCACCCCATCGCGACGTCCCCCAAAGGTTAACTCTCTAGCCCTCGCTATCTCCCTGCTTGCTAATTCGGCCTGCTAACGGCTAGCTTGTCAAGCTCCGGTCTGCTAACTGCTACCTTGTCTAGCCCGGGCCTACGAACTGTTAGCTTGTTAGCACAGTCACTACGATCCAATCACTCTCTGACCCCATTTACTTTCTATCTCTTTTTGATTTTTAATTTGTTTATACCTTCCGGAAACCTGCCTCACCCAATGTGATACGGAATCGCTATTACTTTTACTTTTCATTTTATTTTTATGACACACTCAAGAACCTCCAGACGCTAACCAGCTAACTAGCTACAAGCTATTTAGTCATTGTTAGTTTTTTAAAAACCTGGATAACACTCGCCAGCCCAGCTTCCCTGCCCATCCACCGCTGCCCCCTGGACACTGATCTCTTGGCTACATAGCTGACGCACGCTGGACTGTCCATTAATCACGGTACTCCATTCTGCTTGTTTGTTTTACCTGTCGGCCCCGTTGCCTAGTCAACGTCATTTTACCTGCTGTTTGTTGTGCTAGCGGATTAGCCTCGCCTACTGTTTTTAGCTAGCTTTCCAAATTCAACACCTGTGATTACTGTATGCCTCGCTGTATGTCTCTCTCAGATGTCAATATGCCTTGTATACTGTTGTTCAGGTTAGTTATCATTGTTTTAGTTCACAATGGAGCCCCTAGATCCACTCTGCATACCCCTGTTACCTCCTTTGTCCCACCTCCCACACATGCGGTGACCTCACCCATTACAACCAGCATGTCCAGAGATACAACCTCTCTCATCATCACCCAGTGCCTGGGCTTACCTCCGCTGTACCCGCACCCCACCATACCCCTGTCTGCGCATTATGCCCTGAATATATTCTACCATGCCCAGAAACCTGCTCCTCTTATCCTCTGCCCCCAACGCTGTAGGCGACCAGTTTTGATAGCCTTTAGCCGCACCCTCATACTACTCCTGATGTGGAGGTAAACCCAGGCCCTGCATGTCCCCAGGTACCCTCATTTGTTGACTTCTGTGATCGAAAAAGCCTTGGTTTTATGCATGTCAACATCAGAAGCCTCCTCCCTAAGTTTGTTTTACTCACTGCTTTAGCACACTCTGCTAACCCTGATGTCCTTGCCGTGTCTGAATCCTGGCTCAGGAAGGCCACCAAAAATTCAGAGATTTCCATACCCAACTATAACATCTTCCGTCAAGATAGAACTGCCAAAGGGGGCGGAGTTGCAGTCTACTGCAGAGATAGCCTGCAAAGTAATGTCATACTTTCCAGGTCCATACCCAAACAGTTCGAACTACTAATTTTGAAAATTACTCTCTCCAGAAATAAGTCTCTCACTGTTGCCGCCTGCTACCGACCACCCTCAGCTCCCAGCTGTGCCCTGGACACCATTTGTGAATTGATCGCCCCCCATCTAGCTTCAGAGTTTGTTCTGTTAGGTGACCTAAACTGGGATATGCTTAACACCCCGGCAGTCCTACAATCTAAGCTAGATGCCCTCAATCTCACTCAAATCATCAAGGAACCCACCAGGTACAACCCTAACTCTGTAAACAAGGGCACCCTCATAGACGTCATCCTGACCAACTGGCCCTCCAAATACACCTCCGCCTTCTTCAACCAGGATCTCAGCGATCACTGCCTCATTGCCTGTATCCGTCACAGAGCCGCAGTCAAACGACCACCCCTCATCACTGTCAAACGCTCCCTAAAACACTTCTGTGAGCAGGCCTTTCTAATCGACCTGGCCCGGGTATCCTGGAAGGACATTGACCTCATCCCGTCAGTTGAGGATGCCTGGTCATTCTTTAAAAGTAACTTCCTCACCATTTTAGATAAGCATGCTCCGTTCAAAAAATGCAGAACCAAGAACAGATACAGCCCTTGGTTCACTCCAGACCTGACTGCCCTCGACCAGCACAAAAACATCCTGTGGCGAACTGCAATAGCATCGAATAGCCCCCGTGATATGCAATTGTTCAGGGAAGTCAGGAACCAATACATGCAGTCAGTCAGGAAAGCTAAGGCCAGCTTCTTCAGGCAGAAGTTTGCATCCTGTAGCTCCAACTCCAAAAAGTTCTGGGACACTGTGAAGTCCATGGAGAACAAGAGCACCTCCTCCCAGCTGCCCACTGCACTGAGGCTAGGTAACACGGTCTCCACCGATAAATCCATGATTATCGAAAACTTCAATAAGCACTTCTCAACGGCTGGCCATGCCTTCCGCCTGGCTACTCCAACCTCGGCCAACAGCTCCACCCCCCCCACAGCTCCTCGCCCAAGCCTCTCCAGGTTCTCCTTTACCCAAATCCAGATAGCAGATGTTCTGAAAGAGCTGCAAAACCTGGACCCGTACAAATCAGCTGGGCTTGACAATCTGGACCCTCTATTTCTGAAACTATCTGCCGCCATTGTCGCAACCCCTATTACCAGCCTGTTCAACCTCTCTTTCATATCGTCTGAGATCCCCAAGGATTGGAAAGCTGCCGCAGTCATCCCCCTCTTCAAAGGGGGAGACACCCTGGACCCAAACTGCTATAGACCTATATCCATCCTGCCCTGCCTATTTAAGGTCTTCGAAAGCCAAGTCAACAAACAGGTCACTGACCATCTCGAATCCCACCGTACCTTCTCCGCTGTGCAATCTGGTTTCCGAACCGGTCACGGGTGCACCTCAGCCACACTCAAGGTACTAAACGATATCATAACCGCCATCGATAAAAGACAGTACTGTGCAGCCGTCTTCATCAACCTCGCCAAGGCTTTCGACTCTGTCAATCACCATATTCTTATCGGCAGACTCAATAGCCTCGGTTTTTCGGATGACTGCCTTGCCTGGTTCACCAATTACTTTGCAGACAGAGTTCAGTGTGTCAAATCGGAGGGCATGCTGTCCGGTCCTCTGGCAGTCTCTATGGGGGTGCCACAGGGTTCAATTCTCGGGCCGACTCTTTTCTCTGTATATCAATGATGTTGCTCTTGCCGATTCCCTGATCCACCTCTACGCAGACGACACCATTCTATATACTTTCGGCCCGTCATTGGACACGGTGCTATCTAACCTCCAAACGAGCTTCAATGCCATACAGCACTCCTTCCGTGGCCTCCAACTGCTCTTAAACGCGAGTAAAACCAAATGCATGCTTTTCAACCGATCGCTGCCTGCACCCGCATGCCCGACTAGCATCACCACCCTGGATGGTTCCGACCTTGAATATGTGGACATCTATAAGTACCTAGGTGTCTGGCTAGACTGCAAACTCTCCTTCCAGACTCACATCAAACATCTCCAATCGAAAATCAAATCAAGAGTCGGCTTTCTATTCCGCAACAAAGCCTCCTTCACTCACGCCGCCAAGCTTACCCTAGTAAAACTGACTATCCTACCGATCCTCGACTTCGGCGATGTCATCTACAAAATGGCTTCCAACACTCTACTCAGCAAACTGGATGCAGTCTATCACAGTGCCATCCGTTTTGTCACCAAAGCACCTTATACCACCCACCACTGCGACTTGTATGCTCTAGTCGGCTGGCCCTCGGTACATATTCGTCGCCAGACCCACTGGCTCCAGGTCATCTACAAGTCCATGCTAGGTAAAGCTCCACCTTATCTCAGTTCACTGGTCACGATGGCAACACCCATCCGTAGCACGCGCTCCAGCAGGTGTATCTCTCTGATCATCCCTAAAGCCAACACCTCATTTGGCCGCCTTTCGTTCCAGTACTCTGCTGCCTGTGACTGGAACGAACTGCAAAAATCGCTGAAGTTGGAGACTTTTATCTCCCTCACCAACTTCAAACATCAGCTATCCGAGCAGCTAACCGATCGCTGCAGCTGTACATAGTCTATTGGTAAATAGCCCACCCATTTTCACCTACCTCATTCCCATACTGTTTTTATACTGTTTTTTATTTATTTACTTTTCTGCTCTTTTGCACACCAATATCTCTACCTGTACATGACCATCTGATCATTTATCACTCCAGTGTTAATCTGCAAAATTGTATTATTCGCCTACCTCCTCATGCCTTTTGCACACATTGTATATAGACTGCCCATTTTTTTTCTACTGTGTTATTGACTTGTTAATTGTTTACTCCATGTGTAACTCTGTGTTGTCTGTTCACACTGCTATGCTTTATCTTGGCCAGGTCGCAGTTGCAAATGAGAACTTGTTCTCAACTAGCCTACCTGGTTAAATAAAGGTGAAATAAAAAATAAATAAAAAAATTACTAATACCTAAAGTTGCATTACAAAAGTATTTCGAAGTGTTTTGTGAAAGTTTATCGTCGACTTTTTTAATTAAAAAAAATGACGTTACGTTATAAAACACAATTTTTTTTCGTTTATCACACAGTCTTCATAGATCGATATGTAGGCTATATATGGACTGATTTAATCGGAAAAAAAGACCCAATAGTGATTATGGGACATCTAGGAGTGCCAACAAAGAAGATGGTCAAAGGTAATGAATGTTTTATATTTTTTATTTGTGCGGTTTGTGTAGCGCCGACTATGCTAATTATTTTGTTTACGTCCCCTGCGAGTCTTTTGGGGTGTTACATGCTATCAGATAATAGCTTCTCATGCTTTCGCCGAAAAGCATTTTAAAAATCTGACTTGTTGCCTGGATTCACAACGAGCGTAGCTTTAATTCAATACCCTGCATGTGTATTTTAATGAACGTTTGAGTTTTAACTAGTACTATTAGCATTTAGCGTAGCGCATTTGCATTTCCAGATGTCTAGATGGGACGCCTGCATGTCAGGTAGGAGCAAGAGGTTAACAAAAGGCTAAGCTTGAGAGCAAATAGATTAATTTAATTTCATTTGCGATTTTCATGAATAGTAAACGTTGTGTTATGCTAATGAGCTTGCGGATAGATTTACACAATCCTGGATACAGGTTTTTTTTCGTAGCTAAACGTGACGCAGAAAACGGAGCGATTTGTCCTAAACAAATAATCTTTCAGGAAAAACTGAACATTTGCTATCTGAGAGTCTCCTCATTGAAAACATCCGAAGTTCTTCAAAGGTAAATGATTTTATTTGAATGCTTTTCTGGTTTTTGGGGAAAATGTTGCATGCTGAAAGAGAGGCATAATCCTATGCTAGGCTATCAATACTGTTACACAAATGCTTGTTTAGCTATGGTTCAAAAGCATATTTTGAAAATCTGAGATGACAGTGTTGTTAACAAAAGGCTAAGCTTGAGAGCAAATAGATTAATTTCATTTAATTTGCGATTTTCATGAATAGTTAACGTTGTGTTATGCTAATGAGGTTGCGGATAGATTTACACAATCCTGGACACAGGGTTTTTTTTGTAGCTAAACGTGACGCAGAAAACGGAGCGATTTGTCCTAAACAAATAATCTTTCAGGAAAAACTGAACATTTGCTATCTGAGAGTCTCCTCATTGAAAACATCCAAAGTTCTTCAAAGGTAAATGATTTTATTTGAATGCTTTTCTGGTTTTTGTGAAAATGTTGCCTGCTGAATGCTAACGCTAAATGCTACGTTAGCTATCAATACTGTTACACAAATGCTTGTTTTGCAATGGTTGAGAAGCATATTTTGAAAATCTGAGATGACAGTGTTGTTAACAAAAGGCTAAGCTTGAGAGCAAATAGATTAATTTCATTTCATTTGCGATTTTCATGAATAGTTAACGTTGCGTTATGGTAATGAGCTTGAGGCTGTATTCACGATCCCGGATCCGGGATGGCTCGACGCAAGAAGTTAACTAAGAAAGTCAACCAAGAACAAACTCTTATTTACAATGACAGCCTAGAAACAATGGGTTAACTGCCTTGATCAGGGGCAGAAGGACAGATTTTTACCTTGTCAACTCGGGGATTTGATCCAGCAACCGTTCAGTTACTGGCCCAATGCTCTAACCACTAGGTTACCTGCCTCCCCAAAGAGAGAGAGAGAGGTAACTCGGAGACACCAGGGCATTGGTCTACAGATGCGTGACGAGGCCTCATCACACACACACACACCAATAAAACAGAGACTTTCTCTAGAGTGTTTATTACATTGGGAAATCAATATGAAATGACAGCTGCTTAGTCCATTCGTGAACAAGTGAGAGTTGACCTGTACACAGTGGGACTCTAGTCGCCCAAATGGCAGTCTACATGAAGCCTCTGCAGTGGTCTTATAAAGTAATGCACAGCTAGGGAAGGGGCCATCAACACTATTACTATATTCATTCTAAAGTGAGTGGGACACATCCAGTGATATGACAAGAATATGCTATTTTAATAGTCCGGTGTGACTGTGGTGTATGACATTGCTTTGTGACCCATCCATCCGTCTATCCCCACACACCGCCTATAACATGAGAACTGTGAAGCTACAGCACTCTCTTTTCTGGGCTGTTATGGCTGCTTCTAGTTGTTCTCGTCTATCTTTAAGAAGAGAGAGAGGAAGAGGGATAGAGAGGGGGGAAAGAGAGAAAGGGAGAGGGAGAAAATGAGAGAAAGTGACAGAGAGAGAGAAATAGAGGGGTAGAGATGGAAAGAGAAAATGACAGAAAGAGAGATATATTATTTCCCCAGTTCACAAGCTGACAGCCAAATATACTCAGGCCTCACTGAAAAGTAGAGGGTATCAAATGGTACCTGAGAGCTCTAGTACTGTATATTATCCACTATAGGATTCAAAACATCCATACTGCACATCTATACTATAAAATATATATTATTTCACCTTTATTTAACCAGGTAGGCCAGTTGAGAACAAGTTCTCATTTACAACTGTGACCTGGCCAAGATAAAGCAAAGCAGTGCGACACAAACAACAACACAGAGTTACACATGGGATAAACAAACATACAGTCAATAACACAATAGAAAAATGTATATACAGTGTGTGCATATTAAGCAAGGAGGTAAGGCAATAAATAGGCCAATAGTGGCGAAGTAATTACAATTTAGAAATTTACACTGGAGTGATATGTGTAGATGAGGATGTGCAAGTGGTGTGCAAAAGAGTAGAAAAACAAAAACAAATATGGGGATGAGGTAGGTAGTTGGTTGGATGGGATATTTACAGATGGGCTGTGTACAGCTGCAGCGATCGGTGAGCTGCTCTGACAGCTGACGCTTAAAGTTAGTGAGGGAGATATAAGTCTCCAGCTTCAGTGATTTTTGCAGTTCGTTCCAGTCATTGGCAGCAGAGAACTGGAAGGCGGCCAAAGTAAGTGTTGGCTTTGGGGATGACCAGTGAAATATACCTGCTGGAGCGCGTGCTACGGGTGGGTATTGCTATGGTGACCAGGGAGCTGAGATAAGGCAGAGCTATACCTAGCAAAGACTTATAGATGACCTGGAGCCAGTGGGTTATGCCAGTGGGTTATGTAGCGAGGACCAGCCAACGAGAGAATACAGGTCGCAGTGGTGGGTAGTATATGTGGCTTTGGTGACTAAATGGATTGTACTGTGATAGACTTCATCCAATTTGCTGAGTAGAGTGTTGGAGGCAAATTTGTAAATCACATCGCCGAAGTCAAGGATCGGTAGGATAGTCAGTTTTACAAGGATAAGTCAAATTCAAAACAACAAAAATCTCATAATTAAAATTCCTCAAGCATACAAGTATTTTACACCATTTTAAAGATAAAATTCTCGTTAATCCAGTCACAGTGTCTGATTTAAAAAGGCTTTACAGCGAAAGCACCACAAACGATTATGTTATGTTAGGTCACCACCAACCAGCCTAAGAGAGGAGTCACAAAAAGCACAAATAGAGATAAAATGAATCACTAACCTTTGATGATCTTCATCAGATGACACTCATAGGACTTCATGTTACACAATACATGTGTTATGTTCCATAAAGTGCATATTTATATAAAAAAATCTCATTTTACATTGGCGTGTTATGTTCAGTAGTTCTAAAACATGCGGTGATTTTGCAGAGAGCCATATCAATTTACAGAAATAACTATGAATGTTGATGATAATACAAGTGTTATACATGGAATTAGAGATATACTTCTCCTTAATAAAACCGCTGTGTCAGATTTCAAGAAAGCTTTACGGAAAAAGCAAACCATACAATATTTTGAGTACAGCGTTCAGACAACAAAGCAGCCCAAAGGATATCCGCCATATTGTGTAGTCAACATTAGTCAGAAATAGCATTATAAATATTCACTTACCTTTGATGATCTTCATCAGAATGCACTCCCAGGAATCCCAGTTCCAGAATAAATGTTTGATTTGTTCGATAAAGTTCATAATTTATGTCCAAATAGCTTCTTTTGTTAGGGCGTTTGGTAAACAAATCCAAACGCGCGTTCAGGTCCAGCCGAAAGTTCAGAAGGTTCCGTTACAGCCAATAGAAACTTGTCAAAATCAGAATAGAATCAATCTTTAGGATGTTTTTATCATCAATGTTCAATAATGTTCCAACCAGAGAATTCCTATGTCTGTAGAAAAGCAATGGAACGAGAGCTAACTCTTGTGATCGCGTGTCAGAGACTGTGGCACCCTGCCAGACACCTGGCTCAATCCCCTCTCATTCGCCCCCACTCCACAGTAGAAGCCTGAAACAACGTTCTAAAGACTGTTGACGTCTAGTGGAAGCCTTAGGAAGTACAATATGACCCCATTTACACTGTATATTGGAATGGCAAAGAGTTGAAAAACTACAAACCCCAAAATTCCCACTTCCTGGTTGGATTTTTCTCAGGTTTTCGCCTGCCATATGAGATCTGTTATACTCACAGACATCATTCAAACAGTTTTAGAAACTGCAGAGTGTTTTCTATCTAATGCTACTAATCATATGCATATATTAGCATCTGGGACAGAGTAGCAGGCAGTTTACTCTGGGCACCTTATTCATCCAAGCTACTCAATACTGCCCCCCTGTCACCAAGAAGTTAATGTGAGTCTGGAAGGAGAGTTTACAGTCTAGCCAGACACCTAGGCATTTGTAGTTGTCCACATATTCTGAGTCAGAACCGTCCAGAGTACTGATGCTAGTCGGGCGTGCAGGTGCGGGCAGCGATCGGTTGAAGAGTATGCATTGGTTTTACTAGCATTTAAGAGTAGTTGGAGGCCACGGAAGGAGTGTTGTATGGCATTGAAGCTCGTTGGGTGAATTAGCACAGTGTAGAAAGAAGGACCAGATGTATACAGAATGATGCCATGTGCGTAGAGGTGGATCACCAGCAGCAAGAGCAACATCATTGATCATTACAGAGAAAAGAGTCGGACCGAGAATTGAACCCTGTGGCACCCCCATAGAGACTGCCAGTTCCCGACAACAAGCCCTCCGATTTGACACACTGAACTCTATCTGAGAAGTAGTTATTGAATCAGGTGAGGCAGTCATTTGAGAAACCAAGGCTGTTGGGTCTGCCAATAAGAATGCGGTGATTGACAGTGTCGAAAGCCTTGGCTTTTATCAATGGCGGTTATGATATCGTTTAGGACCTTTAGCGTGGCTGAGGTGCACCTGTCACGGTCGTCATATGGAGGAGACCATGACATTGTAAGCGTAAATACACTGCTCAAAGAATAAAGAGAACACTAAAATAACACATCCTATATCTGAATGAATGAAATATTCTTATTAAATAGTTTTTTTTACATAGTTGAATGTGCTGACAACAAAATCACACAAAAATGATCAATTGAAATAAAATGTATCAACCCATGGAGGTCTGGATTTGGAGTCACACTCAAAATTAAAGTGGAAAACCACACTACAGGCTGATCCAACTTTGATGTAATGTCCTTAAAACAAGTCAAAATGAGGCTCAGTAGTGTGTGTGGCCTCCACGTGCCTGTATGACGTCCCTACAATGCCTGGGCATGCTCCTGATGAGGTGGCGGATGGTCTCCTGAGGGATCTCCTCCCAGACCTGGACTAAAGCATCTGCCAACTCCTGGACAGTCTGTGGTGCAATGTGGCGTTGGTGGATGGAGCGAGACATGATGTCCCAGATGTGCTCATTTGGATTCAGGTCTGGAGAACGGGAGGGCCAGTCCATAGCATCAATGCCTTCCTCTTGCAGGAACTGCTGACACACTCCAGCCACATGAGGTCTAGCATTGTCTTGTATTAGGAGGACCCCAGGGCCAACCGCACTACCATATGGTCTCACAAGGGGTCTGAGGATCTCATCTCGGTACCTAATGGCAGTCAGGCTACCTCTGGCGAGCACATGGAGGACTATGCGCCCCCCCAAAGAAATGCCACCCCACACCATGACTGACCCACCGCCAAACCGGTCATGCTGGAGGATGTTACAAGCAGCAGAACGTTCTCCACGGCGTCTCCAGACTCACTTCTGTCACTTCTGTCACGTGCTCAGTCTGAACCTGCTTTCATCTGTGAAGAGCACAGGGCGCCAGTGGCAAATTTGCCAATCTTGGTGTTCTCTGGCAAATGGAAAACATCCTGCACGGTGTTGGACTGTAAGCACAACCCCCACCTGTGGACGTCGGGCCCTCATACCACCCTCATTCCACCTGTTGTCTATTCCATTTGCACAACACCATGTGAAATGTATTGTCAATCAGTGTTGCTTCCTAAGTGGACAGTTTGATTTCACAGAAGTGTGATTGACTTGGAGTTACATTGTGTTGTTTAAGTGTTCTCTTTATTTTTTGAGCAGTGTACTTCTTTTAAAAAAAAGAACAAACTATCAAAACAACAAATCAAACCGTGAAGCTAATATGGCTAGTGCAGACAGGCAACTAAACATAGAATAAGAACCCACCAACTACCCAAGGAATATGGCTACCTAAATATGGTCCCCAATCAGAGACAACAATAAACAGCTGCCTCTGATTGAGAACCAATCTAGGCAATCATAGACATATAAACACCTAGACTTACAAAAAACTCTAGATATACACAACCCCCTAGACAATACAAAAACTAAACAAACCACCCTCGTCACACCCTGACCTAACCAAAATAATAAAGAAAACAAAGATAACTAAGGTCAGGGCGTGACAGCACCCGTGACCAGCTCGGAAAACAGATTGCATAGCGGAGAAAGTACGGTGGGATTCGAAATGGTCGGTGATCTGTTTGTTCACTTGGCTTTGGAAGACTTTAGAAAAGCATCTCCTGCACTGATAAAATGCTACTACAACCCTGTGCTGTGTGCAAGCCTGTGAATAGAATGTGTCTGACAGTATGGTGGAAAGACTTCTGTATTTATTTCATTTTTACTTTTGCGTTTTTACTAAGAAAATGCTATGTTGTATTTAAGTAGTATGTGTTCAGCAAGAGAAAATGTGTCTGATAAGCTATAAGAAGTGTGTTAATGGATATCTCAGACGATATGAAAGAGAGGTTGAACAGACTAGTAATAGGGGTTGCAACAATGGCGGCAGATCATTTTAGGAAGAGAGGGTCCAGATTGTCTAGCCCAGCATATTTGTACGGATCCAGATTTTGCAGCTCTTTCAGAACATCAGCTGTCTGGATTTGGGTGAAGGAGAAGCGGTGGGGGCTTGGGCCAGTTGCTGCAGGGGGTGCAGAGCTGTTGGCCGGAGTTGGGGTAGCCAGGTAGAAAGCTTGGCCAGCCGTAGAGAAATGCTTATTGAAATTCTTGAGTATCGTGGATTTATCAGTGGTGACAGTGTTTCCTTGTCTCAGTGCAGTGGGCAGCTGGGAGGAGGTACTCTTATTCTCCATGGACTTTACAGTGTCCAAAAACTTTTTGGAATTAGTGTTGCAGGATGCAAATTTTTGTTTGAAAAAGCTAGCCTTGGCTTTACTTACTGACTGTGTGTTTTTATTGGTTCCTGTCTTCCCTGAAAAGTTGCATATCGCAGGGACTATTCAATATTAGTGCAGTAAGCCACGGGGTGTTTTTGTGCTGGTCAAGGGCAGTCAAGTCTGGACTGAACCAAGGGCTATATCTGTTCTTAGTTCTAAATATTTTGAAAGGGGCATGCTTATTTAAGATGGTGAGGAAAGCTCTTTTAAAGAACAACCAGGCATCCTCTACTGATGGGATGAGGTCAATATCCTTCCAGGATACCCAGGCCAGGTCGATTGGAAGGACTGCTCGAAGAAGTGTTTTAGGGAATGTTTGACAGTGATGATTGGTGGTAGTTTGACCGCGGACCCATAACAGATGCAGGCAATGAGGCAATGATCGCTGAGATCCTGGTTGAAAACAGCAGAGGTGTATTTGGAGGGCAAGTTGGTCAGGATGATATATATGAGGGTGCCCATGTTTACGGATTTGGTGTTGTACATGGTAGGTTCTTTGATAATTTGTGTGAGATTGAGGGCATCAAGCTTAGATTATAGGGCGGCCGGGGTGTTAAGCATATCCCAATTTAGGTCACCTAGCAGTACGAACTCTGACAAAAGATGGGGGAAATCAATTCACATATGGTGTCCAGGGCACAGCTGGGGGCTGAAGGGGGTCTATAACAAGTGGCAAAAGTGAGGGACTTATTTCTGGAGAGATGGATCTTTAAATGTAGAAGCTTGAACTGTTTGGGCATAGACCTGGATAGTATGACAGAACTTCGCAGGCTATCTCTTCGATAGATTGCAATTCCGCCCCCTTCAGCAGTTCTGTCTTGGCGGAAAATGTTGTAGTTGGGGATGGAAATGTCCAAATTTTTGGTGGCCTTCCTAAGCCAGGATTCAGACATGGCTAGGACATCAGGGTTGGCGGAGTGTGCTAAAGCAGTGAATAAAGCAAACTTAGGGACGAGGCTTCTGATGTTAACATGCATGAACCCAAGGCTTTTATAGTTGCAGAAGTCAGCAAATGAGAGTGCCTGGGGACACACAGGGCCTGGGTTAACATCTACATCACCAGAAGAACAGAGGAGGAGTAGGATGAAGGTATGGCTAAAGGCTATGAGAACTGGTCGTCTAGTGCGTTGGGAACAGAGAATAAACAGAGCAGACTTCTGCGCGAGATAGGATAGATTCAGGGCACAGTGTACAAACAAGGTTATGGTAGGGTGCGAGTACACTGGGGGTAAACCTAAGCATTGAGTGACGATGACAGAGGTTGCATCTCTGGAGGCGCTAGTTAATCTAGGTGCGGTCTCTGCATGTGTGGGGGTGGGACAAGGGAGCTATCTGAAGCATGTTGAGCAAGACTAGGGGCTCTGTAGTAAAATAAAACAATGAGAGCTGCCCTAAACAACAGTATACAAGGAATATTGACATTAGAGAGAGGCGAAAAGCAATCACAAGTGTTGATTGGGAGAGCTAAGACAAAAACAGGTGAGAAAACAACGGGTAAACAGCTAAGACAACAACAACGGGTAAATGGCAATAAATGGGCAGAGAGGGTCAGTTAGCTACACACAGGGCCTGAGTTCGAGGCTGGGGTCGACAGATAAACAAAATGAAGTACCGTGTTAACAGTCCAGCAGGCATCAGCTGTGTAGCCAAGTGATCATAGGGTCCAATGAGCAGCAATAGATGAAACAAGGAGCCGTTCGGCAGTCTATTACTACGCTAGGCGAGCGGGAGACAGTGTTCAGGAAGCTAGCAGGCTGGGGCAAACAGATGGATCTTCACCACGTCCACAACGCAGAGGCCGGTTGAGAGCACATCGGACGATTTATGTCAGCAGATCAGCAGACCAGTCATGATGGATCGGCGGGGCTCTATGTCGACAAAGGGTCCAGGCCAAATTGGGCGGAGAGGTATTGTAGTTGGTGTACTTCGTTGCTAGATGGGCGATGGGCCTAGCTTGAGGCTAGCTCGAGGCTAACTTCTGGACAAGGGCACAATAGCCACTCGGTAGCAGCTAGCTAGCTGCGAAGAGCCGGTGTAATGGTCCAGAGCTTGCAGCAGGAATCCGGTAATGTAGTGTGAAAAAATGCAGTCCGATATGCTCAAGGCTGATATCGCGCTGTCCAGACTGGCAGGTATTATCCTGGCTATCCTGGCTAAAGAGGCTGGTATCCGTGCTAAAGGTGAAGACCGCTAGCAGTGGCTAATAATGACTAAATAGCTAGTAGCTAATTAGCTGGCTAGCTGCTGATGGCTAGCTGCTGATGGAGGTTCCAGTTATAAGGTCTAAAAATAGCAGATCCATACCACATTGGGTGAGGCGGGTTGCAGGAAGGTATATTTGATTCGAAAATGGAAAAAAGAGATTGAAATATAATGAAATGTATACAACAATAAAAACGAAAAATACTGAATATTTACATGGGACAAAAACAAATACGTCTTACTGCCTCGCCATCTTGGAAAAAACATACTGCTATCACTATCAATGTTGTCAGTCTCTGGTGAGTGCAGGGCATGGTAGGCTTCCTGCCCTCCATGACACCTACACCACCCGATGTCACAGGAAGGCCATAAAGATCATCAAGGACAGCAACCACCTGAGCCACTGCCTGTTCACCCCGCTATCATCCAGAAGGCGAGATCAGTACAGGTGCATCAAAGCTGGGACAGAGAGACTGAAAAACAGCTTCTATCTCAAGGCCATCAGACTGTTAAACAGCCACCACTAACATTGAGTGGCTGCTGCCAACACACTGACTCAACTCCAGCCACTTTAATAATGGGAATTGATGGGAAATGATGTACAATATATCACTAGCCACTTTAAACAATGCTACCTAATATAATGTTCCCTACATTATTCATCTCATATGTATACGTATATACTGTACTCTATATCATCTACTGCATCCTTATGTAATACATGTATCACTAGCCACTTTAACTATGCCACTTTGTTTACATACTCATCTCATATTTATATACTGCACTCAATACCATCTACTGTATCTTGCCTATGCCGCTCTGTACCATCACTCATTCATATTCATTCATCTTTTATGTAAATATTCTTTATCCCCATTACAAATAAAATCTTTTGTGTTTGATATAATCCCCTTACACTTGTGTCTATAAGTAGTTTTTGGAATTGTTAGCTAGATTACTTGTTGGTTATTACTGCATTGTCGGAACTAGAAGCACAAGCATTTCGCTACACTCGCACTAACATCTGCTAACCATGTGTATGTGACAAATACAATTTGATTTGATTTGATTTGATTTAGAGCTGTTTGCTAGTTGTAGTGCAGCCATTGTCCAGAGCCTCATATGGCAGTCAAATGTCTGTCCTTGTTTTGACCCCACATAGTATAAGACAGTATAAGACAGGTGAATGTAGATACTGTGAGAGAGATTGATAGAAGACCTCTGTAGCAGAATAACTCACTAGTAAAGGACCGTTGTATGTGTTACAATTTAACATGGAAACAGTTTTCACGCTTACATGTTTCTGTAGGTAAGCGATCTCTGATCGCCATTACCTCCGCCCTAAAGCCTTTAGGATTGAGTCAGTCTTGAGTCAAATTGGCTGAACAGTATGGCTATCATAGGGCAGAAATGAGAGGTGCTATCTATGCTGCAGTAAGCTGATGATAACCTTGATATTTCTTGATGTTTCTCTCTCTCTCATCTCTCTCTCTCTTCCCCATTTAGTCTTTCCTCTCTGGCAGTGTATGCAGCCAGGACAGTTCTGCTTTATTCTAATTGCATCCCTTCGATTAAAGAAGCTTGTTTTCCTTGATTACTTTGATGTTGAAATGGGAGCAGGGGAGCAATTCACATTCATTCGTCAGTATGTTTCCCCCCCTCCGCTCTTTTGTGCTAACAGCAGAATTCCTATTTATATATTGGCACTGGAACTAAATTACTGCAAACATCTCTGTGTGCCAGCAAGGCAGAACGGATCGGGATTGGACTGTAACATGTCAGTGCCCCCTGCTGGTCATCACTGTAACAGCACTATGCCCGGTGATTCCAAACACGTAAGGCAGGATGGCCAAAAGGAACACATTGGAATGGGTACCATGAATCTTTGCTGAATGAATTCGTCATGGCTAGATTCTTGATTGTGATCTCAAGACATCACACATTTGTGCTCCCATATTCACAGAGCAGTGGACCAGTGTGAATGTCAAAGCTCCTACAGAAGAACATACTGACAGGGTATAGGATTCAACCAATATAAAGATGACAAAGCTTTATTCTTCTTCATATGTTCTAAATGCCATGACCACGTACAGAAGTCTACATTGAGACCATCTTGTCTTGTGGTATTGAGAGGACACTTTTTGAGGCCTCTTCCGAGATGATCTGAAGCACAAAGCATCAGATGTCCTTCTTTAATGAGACTTTATCACAGCGGAGTCTTGGAGCCTCCTGCTGTGCTCCCTACTGGGATCTGAGTGCCTCTCCCCAGCCTCTCCCAGAGTCTTATCACACACGGGTAATAACACTGAAACACATCAAGGGGATTCATTAACTTTACCAGGGTCCCCATTTTGATTCTGAGAGCCTGTGTCTGTGTTTTACCCAGGCCTATATCGACTGTGTAGAGAGTTATATAAGTGTACACAAAATGCAACAAACACTTTGGCAATTAGAATTTTAGCAGTCAGATATGGGTCAATTCAGGTTTTGATTCAGCCGCTGAGAACCCAGCTGGAGCCAAAGCCCAGAGATAAAAAGGTTCCTTTTTTCCATGTATCTAGGGTTTAGGAGAGAGAGAGAGAGAGAGAGAGAGAGAGAGAGAGAGAGAGAGAGAAAGAAAGAAAGAAAGAAAGAAAGAAAGAAAGAAAAAGAAAGAAAGAAAGAAAGAAAGAAAGAAAGAAAGAAAGAAAGAAAGAAAGAAAGGAGTGGGAGAAACAAGACGGGGGAATATAGAAAATACAGCCCATTGAGCTCCAGCATGAATCGCAATAAAGATAAACACGGTGCAATTCAATCCTTGAAACTAAACAGTTATTTTATATATAGCTTCAGAATTTAGCCTTTCTTCTGAGAACGCTATCTACAGATCCCTACATGAACACCTCTTCTATTACACATTAGTAAAGCTGTGGTAGCCTGTTATAGCATGTTACAATTTACAGTATCTGTTCTATATAATAATTGATAGTGCAGAATGCCGTTGCATGCCTTAATTGCTTAAGCCAATAATACCATAAAGTGTGTTGCAGCACCTGGGGAGAATAAGAATGATTGTCTTAATTAGTATCCTGTGTTTTCTCTCTCCAGTGTTGTGTTGTTTCACACAGATGAGATCCCCTACTGTTCTGTTCAGCCTATTGAAAGGCCAGAGACACAACAGTATGTAGGTCATGGTTTAATCGTTTTCGTGGTATCTCTGCCACTCTACGAGGTGTTTGTTTTCTATTAGCCCGGATGAATTTCCCACACTGGTGGATGGAGGGATGGAGCAGCTGGTACGGCACAAAACCCTGCTGCCAGCCTTGAGAATACTTGTGTAGGAGGACAGCAGGTTTCCCAGGGGCTCCGTACCCACCTGGATATACACCTACATAAACAATTATGACACTTGTTGTACTGTTCACAAGACAAAGTGAATGAATGAGATAGTGTAGATGAAGACCTCCTGGGCTGACAGGGACATCTTCCCTTTAATATGCTTTCATTGTACATATAAAGGTCACTCTGCCAACACTAAACATGTCAGACCAGATGTTGTTGTTGATACCGCGCCTGTCACAAACAGGGAGTTCAGGCATATAAATATACATACACCTCCCCCCACACACACAAATGTAGACACACAAGCCAACACACACACTCAAATATAGGCCTACACACACACACACACACACACACACACACACACACACACACACACACACACACACACACACACACCACACCTGAAGTAATATCGGGTGTGGATTATCCTCTATAATGGCTTCATCCATAAAGCAGATGCAGATATGAGATCTGCATAATCATGTACAAGTAGCATATTCCATCTCCACTGTATTCAGCCTGCTGCTGAACGGAACTAATGACGTGAAAATGTATGCATAACCATTCTACAATGTGAACTTTAATTAAACCAAGAAGCAACTTAGAGGAGGTGGAATTGTTTAATACAGACTTCATTTACAAGTATTACAACTCAGTCCTAAAAAGGAAAACATCAGGTTTTATGAACCTCTCAAACTGTTGTTTCAACCAAACACTGTTCTATGGAGCTATCTGTTCTCCCCCTCCCTCTCATCAAAAGTGACTGTAGATGGAGAGCTACTGTCCTGCTCTTCACTGAGAAGTCAGACTGATTAGCATTTGTGATTTAAGCTCATCTTTAATTAACCTTGTTCTTAATTCTTTCTCTCGCTAATTTCCCTCTGGAGACAATAGGGATACTGCAGTGAAGGCTCATGGGATTGCCCATCCTTAGCACTCTCTGGCTGATAGAGATACAGTGTGTACTGTACAAACTACCAGCAATCAAGACAAAATCACACTGACGATTCTGTTGCTGTAGGCCTGGGATAAGAAGCTGTCATATTCTAATTACAACACGTTTACATAAGTAAGTAATATACTGTACATGTATAATAATATAATATAATGTACATGTATAATAATATAATATAGATATCTATGCAATTTAGCCGACACTTTTATCCTAACTTACATACATTTTAGGTAAGGGTGGCCCAGGGAATTGAACCCATAACACAGACAGTGCAAGCCGCATGTGATTCCAACTGACCCATACAGGATCACCAACTACACCAACTAACCCATACAGGACCACCAACCCTACCAACTAACCCATACAGGACCACCAACCCTACCAACTGATTCATACAGGACCACCAACTCCAACAACTGACACGAACAGGGCCACCAACTCCACCAACTGATTCATACAGGACAATCAACTCTACCAACTGATTCATACAGGACCACCAACTCTAACAACTGACACGTACAGGGCCCCCAACTCCACCAACTGATTCATACAGGACCACCAACTCTAACAACTGACACGTACAGGGCCACCAACTCTACCAACTGGGCCATACAGGACCACTAACAATAATAACTGACCCATAAAGGATCACCAAAAATACCAACTGATTCATAGAGGACAACCAATTCTACCAACTGAACCATACAGGACCACCATCTATACCAACTGGGCCACACAGGACTATTAACTATACCAACTGACCCAAATAGGCCCACCAATTATACCAACAAAGTCATACAGGACAACCCTATTCTACCACCTGGGTCATAGAGGACCCCCAACTATACCAACTGATCATACAAGACCACAAACTATACCAACTGGGCCATAAAGGACTACTTACTCTACCGACTGACCTATACAGGACCACCAACTCTACTAACTGATTCACACAGGACCACCAACTCTACCAACTGGGCCATACTAGACAAACAACTCTACCAACTGAACAATACATGACCACCATTCTACCAACTCACGCATACGGGACCGCCAACTACACAAACTGACCCATACAGGACGAGCAAATCCACCAACTGATTCATAAATGACCACCAACTCTACAAACTGGGCAACACAGGACCACCAACTCTACCAACTGATTCATACAGGACCACCAACTCTACCAACTGGTTCATACAGGACCACCAACTCTACCAACTGATTCATACAGGACCACCAACTCTACCAACTGGTTCATACAGGACCACCAACTCTACCAACTGATTCATACAGGACCACCAACTCTACCAACTGATTCATACAGGACCACCAACTCTACCAACTGGTTCATACAGGACCACCAACTATACCAACTGATTCATACAGGACCACCAACTCTACCAACTGGTTCATACAGGACCACCAACTCTACCAACTGATTCATACAGGACCACTGACTATACCAACTGGTTCATACAGGACCACCAACTATACCAACTGATTCATACAGGACCACCAACTCTACCAACTGGTTCATACAGGACCACCAACTCTACCAACTGGTTCATACAGGACCACCAACTCTACCAACTGACCCATACAGGACCACCAACTCTACCAACTGACCCATACAGGACCACCAACTATACCAACTGACCCATACAGGACCACCAACTCTACCAACTGACCCATACAGGACCACCAACTATACCAACTGACCCATACAGGACCACCAACTCTACCAACTGACCCATACAGGACCACCAACTATACCAACTGGTTCATACAGGACCACCAACTATACCAACTGACCCATACAGGACCACCAACTATACCAACTGACCCATACAGGACCACCAACTATACCAACTGATTCATACAGGACCACCAACTATACCAACTGACCATACAGGACCACCAACTATACCAACTGATTCATACAGGACCACCAACTATACCAACTGATTCATACAGGACCACCAACTATACCAACTGATTCATACAGGACCACCAACTCTACCAACTGGTTCATACAGGACCACCAACTATACCAACTGATTCATACAGGACCACCAACTATACCAACTGATTCATACAGGACCACCAACTCTACCAACTGGTTCATACAGGACCACCAACTATACCAACTGATTCATACAGGACCACCAACTATACCAACTGATTCATACAGGACCACCAACTCTACCAACTGGTTCATACAGGACCACCAACTCTACCAACTGACCCATACATGACCACCAACTCTACCAACTGGTTCATACAGGACCACCAACTATACCAACTGATTCATACAGGACCACCAACTATACCAACTGGTTCATACAGGACCACCAACTCTACCAACTGACCCATACATGACCACCAACTCTACCAACTGGTTCATACAGGACCACCAACTATACCAACTGATTCATACAGGACCACCAACTATACCAACTGGTTCATACAGGACCACCAACTATACCAACTGATTCATACAGGACCACCAACTATACCAACTGATTCATACAGGACCACCAACTATACCAACTGATTCATACAGGACCACCAACTCTACCAACTGGTTCATACAGGACCACCAACTATACCAACTGATTCATACAGGACCACCAACTCTACCAACTGATTCATACAGGACCACCAACTATACCAACTGATTCATACAGGACCACCAACTCTACCAACTAATTCATACAGGACCACCAACTATACCAACTGATTCATACAGGACCACCAACTATACCAACTGATTCATACAGGACCACCAACTCGACCAACTGGTTCATACAGGACAACCAACTCGGCCAACTGACCCATACATGACCACCAACTATACCTACTGATTCATACAGGACCATGAACTTTACCAATTGGGCCACAGAGGACCACCAATTCTAACTGAATGATACAGGACCTCCAACTATAACAACTGACCCATTCTGTCCCATGCCAGCAGCATACCACCCTGCATAAGACTGCTGGCTTGCTTCTGAAGCTAAGCATGGTTAGCCCTGGTCAGTCCCTGGATGGGAGACCAGAAGCTACTGGAAGTGGTGTTGGAGGGCCAGTAGGAGGCACTCTTTCCTCTGGTCTAAAACAATACCTCTATTCCCCAGGGCAGTAATTGTGGATACTGCCCTGTGTAGGGTGCTGTCTTTTGGATGGGATGTTAAATGGGTGTCCTGACTCTCTGAGGTTATTAAAAATCCCATGGCACTTATCATAAGAGTAGGGGTGTTAACCCCGGTGTCCTGGCTAAATTCCCAATCTGGCCCTCAAAACCATCACAGTCACCTAGTAATCCTCAGTTTACAATTGGCTCATTCATCCTGTAACTATTCCCCAGGTCGTTGCTGAAAATTAGAATGTGTTCTCAGTCAACTTAACTGGTAAAATAAAAAATAAAAAACTCAGGACCCGGACATCTACCAACTGACCCATACAGGACCACCAACTCTACCAACTGATTCTTACAGGACCACCAACTCTACAAACTGATTAATTCAGGACCACTAACTGATTCATAGAGGACCACCAACTCTACCAATTGATTCATACAGGGCCACACAGGACCATTAATCTACCAACTGACCCATAAATCAATGTTAGTGGTAGCTGTTTAACAGTCTGATGGCCTTGAGATAGACACTGTTTTTAAGTCTCTCCGTCCCTGCTTTGATGCACCTATGCTGACCTCGCCTTCTGGATGATAGCGGGGTGAACATGCAGTTGCTCTGGTGGTTGTTGTCCTTGATGATCTTTATGGCCGTCCTGTGACATCGGTGGTGTAGGTGTACTGGAGGGCAGGTAGTTTGCCCCCGATGATGGGTTGTGCAGACCTCACTACCCTCTGGAGAACCTTACGGTTGTGGGCGGAGCAGTTGCCGTACCAGGCGGTGATACAGCCCGACAGGATGCTCTCGATTGTGCATCTGTAAAAGTTTGTGAGTGCATGTGACAAATAAAAGTTGATTTGATTTGATATTAAAGAGACAGTATATCTAGCTGGTCTGTCATAATATAATAGAGACAGTAGATCTAGCTGGTCTGTCATAATATAATAGAGACAGTAGATCTGGCTGGTCTGCCATAATATAATACAGACAGTAGATCTAGCTGGCCTGTCATAATATAATAGAGATAGTAGATCTAGCTTTTCTGCCATGATATAATAGAGACAGTAGTTCTAGCTGGTCTGCAATAATATAATAGAGACAGCAGATCTAGATGGTCTGTCATAATATAATAGAGACAGTAGATCTAGCTGGTCTGCCATACTATAATAGAGACAGTAGATCTAGCTGGCCTGCCAAACTATAATAGAGACAGTAGATCTAGCTGGTCTGTCATAATATAATAGAGACAGTAGATCTAGCTGGTCTGCCATAATATAATAGAGACAGCAGATCTAGCTGGTCTGTCATAATATAATAGAGATAGTAGATCTAGCTTTTCTGCCATACTATAATAGAGACAGTAGATCTAGCTGGTCTGTCATAATATAATAGAGATAGCAGATCTAGCTTTCCTGCCATAAGATAATAGACACAGTAGATCTAGCTGGTCTGTCATAATATAATAGAGACAGTAGATCTAGCTGGTCTGTCATAATATAATAGAGACAGTAGATCTAGTTGGTTTGCCATAATACAATAGAGACAGTAGATCTAGTTGGTCTGCAATAATATAATAGAGACAGTAGATCTAGCTGGTCTGTCATAATACAATAGAGACAGTAGACCTGGCTGGTCTGTCATAATATAATAGAGACAGTAGATCTACCTGGTCTGTCATAATATAATAGAGACAGTAGATCTGGCTGGTCTGCCATAATATAATACAGACAATAGATCTAGCTGGCCTGTCATAATATAATAGAGATAGTAGATCTAGCTTTTCTGCCATAATATAATAGAGACAGTAGATCTAGCTGGTCTGCCATACTATAATAGAGACAGTAGATCTATCTGGTTTGCCATAACACAATAGAGACAGTAGTTCTAGCTGGTCTGTCATAATATAATAGAGACAGCAGATCTAGCTGGTCTGTCATAATGTAATAGAGACAGTAGATCTGGCTTGTCTGCCATAATATAATAGAGACAGTAGATCTAGCTGGTCTGTCATAATATAATAGAGACAGTAGATCTAGCTGGTCTGCCATACTATAATAGAGACAGCAGATCTAGCTTGTCTGCCATACTATAATAGAGACAGTAGATCTAGCTGGTCTGTCATAATATAATAGAGATAGCAGATCTAGCTTTCCTGCCATAAGATAATAGACACAGTAGATCTAGCTGGTCTGTCCTAATATAATAGAGACAGTAGATCTAGCTGGTCTGTCATAATATAATAGAGACAGTAGATCTAGTTGGTTTGCCATAATACAATAGAGACAGTAGATCTAGTTGGTCTGCAATAATATAATAGAGACAGTAGATCTAGCTGGTCTGTCATAATACAATAGAGACAGTAGACCTGGCTGGTCTGTCATAATATAATAGAGACAGTAGATCTACCTGGTCTGTCATAATATAATAGAGACAGTAGATCTGGCTGGTCTGCCATAATATAATACAGACAATAGATCTAGCTGGCCTGTCATAATATAATAGAGATAGTAGATCTAGCTTTTCTGCCATGATATAATAGAGACAGTAGATCTAGCTGGTCTGCCATACTATAATAGAGACACTAGATCTAGCTGGTTTGCCATAACACAATAGAGACAGTAGTTCTAGCTGGTCTGTCATAATATAATAGAGACAGCAGATCTAGCTGGTCTGTCATAATGTAATAGAGACAGTAGATCTGGCTTGTCTGCCATAATATAATAGAGACAGTAGATCTAGCTGGTCTGTCATAATATAATAGAGACAGTAGATCTAGCTGGTCTGCCATACTATAATAGAGACAGCAGATCTAGCTTGTCTGCCATACTATAATAGAGACAGTAGATCTAGCTGGTCTGTCATAATATAATAGAGACAGTAGATCTAGCGGGTTTGCCATGACACAATAGAGACAGTATATCTAGCTTGTCTGTCATAATATAATAGAGACAGTAGATCTGGCTGGTCTGCCATAATATAATAGAGACAGTAGATCTAGCTGGCCTGCCATACTATAATAGAGACAGTAGATCTAGCTGGTCTGTCATAATACAATAGAGACAGTAGATCTAGCTGGTCTGTCATAATACAATAGAGACAGTAGATCTAGCTGGCCTGCCATACTATAATAGAGACAGTAGATCTAGTTGGTCTGCAATAATATAATAGAGACAGTAGATCTAGCTGGTCTGCCAAACTATAATAGAGACAGCAGATCTAGCTTGTCTGCCATACTAGAATAGAGACAGTAGATCTAGCTGGTCTGTCATAATATAATAGAGATAGCAGATCTAGCTTTCCTGCCATAAGATAATATACACAGTAGATCTAGCTGGTCTGTCATAATATAATAGAGACAGTAGATCTAGCTGGTCTGCCATACTATAATAGAGACAGTAGATCTAGCTGGTTTGCCATGACACAATAGAGACAGTAGATCTAGCTTGTCTTTCATAATATAATAGAGACATTAGATCTGGCTGGTCTGCCATAATATAATAGAGACAGTAGATCTAGCTGGCCTGCCATACTATAATAGAGACAGTAGATCTAGCTGGTCTGTCATAATATAATAGATAAAAGTAGATCTAGCTTTTCTGCCATAATATAATAGAGACAGTAGATCTAGCTGGTCTGTCATAATATAATAGAGACAGTAGATCTAGCTGGTCTTACATAATATAATAGAGACAGTAGATCTAGTTGGTTTGCCATAATACAATAGAGACAGTAGATCTAGTGTGTCTGCAATAATATAATAGAGACAGTAGATCTAGCTGGCCTGTCATAATACAATAGAGACAGTAGACCTGGCTGGTCTGTCATAATATAATAGACACAGTAGATCTAGCTGGTCTGTCATAATATAATAGAGACAGCAGATCTAGCTGGTCTGTCATAATATAATAGAGACAGTAGATCTAGCTGGTCTGTCATAATATAATAGAGACAGTAGATCTAGTTGGTTTGCCATACTATAATAGAGACAGTAGATCTAGCTGGTTTGCCATGACACAATAGAGACAGTAGATCTAGCTGGTCTGTCATAATATAATATATAAAAGTAGATCTAGCTTTTCTGTCATAATAGAGACAGTAGATCTGGCTGGTCTGCCATAATATAATAGAGACAGTAGATCTAGGTGGCCTGCCATACTATAATAGAGACAGTAGATCTAGCTGGTCTGTCATAATATAATAGATAAAAGTAGATCTAGCTTTTCTGCCATAATATAATAGAGACAGTAGATCTAGCTGGTCTGTCATAATATAATAGAGACAGTAGATCTAGCTGGTCTTACAAAATATAATAGAGACAGTAGATCTAGTTGGTTTGCCATAATACAATAGAGACAGTAGATCTAGTTGGTCTGCAATAATATAATAGAGACAGTAGATCTAGCTGGTCTGTCATAATACAATAGAGACAGTAGACCTGGCTGGTCTGTCATAATATAATAGAGACAGTAGATCTAGCTGGCCTGTCATAATATAATAGAGATAGTAGATCGAGCTTTTCTGCCATGATATAATAGAGACAGTAGATCTAGCTGGTCTGCCATACTATAATAGAAACAGCAGATCTAGCTGGTCTGTCATAATGTAATAGAGACAGTAGATCTGGCTGGTCTGCCATAATATAATAGAGACAGTAGATCTAGCTGGTCTGCCATACTATAATAGAGACAGCAGATCTAGCTTGTCTGCCATACTATAATAGAGACAGTAGATCTAGCTGGTCTGTCATAATATAATAGAGACAGTAGATCTAGCTGGTCTGCCATAATATAATAGAGACAGCAGATCTAGCTGGTCTGCCATAATACAATAGAGACAGTAGATCTAGCTGGTCTGCCATAATATAATAGAGACAGTAGATCTAGCTGGTCTGCCATAATATAATAGAGACAGTAGATCTAGCTGGTCTGCCTTAATACAATAGAGACAGTAGATCTAGCTGGTCTGTCATAATATAATAGAGATAGTAGATCTAGCTTTCCTGCCATAAGATAATAGACACAGTAGATCTAGCTGGTCTGTCATAATATAATAGAGACAGCAGATCTAGCTGGTCTGTCATAATATAATAGAGACAGTAGATCTAGCTGGTCTGTCATAATATAATAGAGATAGTAGATCTAGCTTTCCTGCCATAAGATAATAGACACAGTAGATCTAGCTGGTCTGTCATAATATAATAGAGACAGCAGATCTAGCTGGTCTGTCATAATATAATAGAGACAGTAGATCTAGCTGGTCTGTCATAATATAATAGAGACAGTAGATCTAGTTGGTTTGCCATACTATAATAGAGACAGTAGATCTAGCTGGTTTGCCATGACACAATAGAGACAGTAGATCTAGCTGGTCTGTCATAATATAATAGATAAAAGTAGATCTAGCTTTTCTGCCATAATATAATAGAGACAGTAGATCTAGCTGGTCTGTCATCATATAATAGAGACAGTAGATCTAGTTGGTCTGCCATACTATAATAGAGACAGTAGATCTAGCTGGTCTGCCATAATATAATAGAGACAGTAGATCTAGCTGGTCTGCCATAATATAATAGAGACAGTAGATCTAGCTGGCCTGCCATACTATAATAGAGACAGCAGATCTAGCTGGCCTGCCATACTATAATAGAGACAGTAGATCTAGCTGGTCTGTCATAATATAATAGAGACAGTAGATCTAGCTGGTCTGTCATAATATAATAGATAAAAGTAGATCTAGATTTTCTGCCATAATATAACAGAGACAGTAGATCTAGCTGGTCTGTCATAATATAATAGAGACAGTAGATCTAGTTGGTTTGCCATAATACAATAGAGACAGTAGATCTAGTTGGTCTGTCATAATATAATAGAGACAGTAGATCTAGCTGGTCTGCCATACTATAATAGAGACAGCAGATCTAGCTTGTCTGCCATACTATAATAGAGACAGTAGATCTAGCTGGTCTGTCATAATATAATAGAGATAGCAGATCTAGCTTTCCTGCCATAAGATAATAGACACAGTAGATGTAGCTGGTCTGTCATAATATAATAGAGACAGTAGATCTAGCTGGTCTGCCATACTATAATAGAGACAGTAGATCTAGCTGGTTTGCCATGACACAATAGAGACAGTAGATCTAGCTTGTCTGTCATAATATAATAGATAAAAGTAGATGTAGCTTTTCTGCCATAATATAATAGAGACAGTAGATCTAGCTGGTCTGTCATAATATAATAGAGACAGTAGATCTAGTTGGTTTGCCATAATACAATAGAGACAGTAGATCTAGTTGGTCTGCAATAATATAATAGAGACAGTAGATCTAGCTGGTCTGTCATAATACAATAGAGACAGTAGACCTGGCTGGTATGTCATAATATAATAGAGACAGTAGATCTAGCTGGTCTGTCATAATATAATAGAGACAGTAGATCTAGCTGGTCTGTCATAATATAATAGAGACAGTAGATGTAGATGCTCTGTCATAATATAATAGAGAGAGTAGATCTGGCTGGTCTGCCATAATATAATACAGACAGTAGTTCTAGCTGGCCTGCCATACTATAATAGAGACAGTAGATCTAGCTGGTCTGTCATAATATAATAGAGATAGTAGATCTAGCTTTTCTGCCATGATATAATAGAGACAGTAGATCTAGCTGGTCTGTCATAATATAATAGAGATAGTAGATCTAGCTTTTCTGCCATGATATAATAGAGACAGTAGATCTAGCTGGTCTGTCATAATATAATAGAGACAGTAGATCTAGCTGGTCTGCCATACTATAATAGAGACAGTAGATCTAGCTGGTTTGCCATAACACAATAGAGACAGTAGTTCTAGCTGGTCTGCAATAATATAATAGAGACAGTAGATCTAGCTGGTCTGTCATAATATAATAGAGACAATAGATCTAGCTGGTTTGCCATAACACAATAGAGACAGTAGATCTGGCTGGTCTGCCATAATATAATAGAGAGAGTAGATCTAGCTGGCCTGCCAAACTATAATAGAGACAGTAGATCTAGCTGGTCTGTCATACTATAATAGAGACAGCAGAGATCTAGCTGGTCTGCCATACTATAATAGAGACAGTAGATCTAGCTGGTCTGCCATACTATAATAGAGACAGTAGACCTGGCTGGTCTGCCATAATATAATAGAAACAGTAGATCTAGCTTGTCTGTCATAATATAATAGAGACAGTAGATCTGGCTGGTCTTCCATAGTATAATAGAGACAGTAGATCTAGCTGACCTACCATACTATAATAGAGACAGTAGATCTAGCTGGTCTGTCATAGTATAATAGATAAAAGTAGATCTAGCTTTTCTGCCATAATATAATACAGACAGTAGATCTAGCTGGTCTGTCATAATATAATAGAGACAGTAGATCTAGCTGGTCTGACATAATATAATAGAGACAGTAGATCTAGCTGTTCTGTCACAATATTAAAGAGACAGTATATCTAGCTGGTCTGCCATAATATAATAGAGACAGTAGATTTAGCTGGTCTGTCATAATACAATAGAGACAGTAGATTTAGCTGGTCTGTCATAATACAATAGAGACAGTAGACCTGGCTGGTCTGTCATAATATAATAGAGACAGTAGATGTAGATGCTCTGTCATAAAATAATTGAGACAGTAGATCTGGCTGGTCTGCCATAATATAATAGAGACAGTAGATCTAGCTGGCCTGCCATACTATAATAGAGACAGTAGATCTAGCTGGTCTGTCATAATATAATAGAGATAGTAGATCTAGCTGGTCTGCCATAATATATAATAGAGACAGTAGAGATCTAGCTGGTCTGTCATAATATAATAATAGATCTAGCTGGTCTGCCATAATATAATAGAGACAGTAGATCTAGCTGGTCTGCCATAATATAATTAAGACAGTAGATCTAGCTGTCTGCATAATATAATATAGACAGTAGATCCAGCTGGTCTGTCATAATATAATAGAGACAGTAGATCTAGATGCTCTGTCATAATATAATAGAGACAGTAGATCTACCTGGTCTGCAATAATATAATAGAGACAGTAGATCTAGCTGGCCTGCCATACTATAATAGAGACAGTAGATCTAGCTGGTCTGTCATAATATAATAGAGATAGTAGATCTAGCTTTTCTGCCATAATATAATAGAGACAGTAGATCTAGCTGGTTCTGCCATAATATAATAGAGAGCAGATATAGCTGGTCTATCATAATATAATAGAGACAGAAGATCTAGCTGATCAGTCATATTCTAATAAGACAGTAGATCTAGCTGGTCTGTCATAATATAATAGAGACAGTAGATCTAGCTGGTCTGTCATAATATAATAGAGACAGTAGATCTAGCTGGTCTGCCATATTATAATAGAGACAGCAGATCTAGCTGGTCTGTCATAATATAATAGAGACAGTAGATCTACCTGGTCTGTCATAATATAATAGAGACAGTAGATGTAGATGCTCTGTCATAAAATAATAGAGACAGTAGATCTGGCTGGTCTGCCATAATATAATAGAGACAGTAGATCTAGCTGGCCTGCCATACTATAATAGAGACAGTAGATCTAGCTGGTCTGTCATAATATAATAGAGATAGTAGATCTAGCTTTTCTGCCATAATATAATAGAGACAGTAGATCTGTCTGGTCTGCAATAATATAATAGCGACAGCAGATCTAGCTGGTCTGCCATAATATAATTAAGACAGTAGATCTAGCTAGTCTGCAATAATATAATATAGACAGTAGATCTAGCTGGTATGTCATAATATAATAGAGACAGTAGATGTAGATGCTCTGTCATAAAATAATAGAGACAGTAGATCTGGCTGGTCTGCCATAATATAATAGAGACAGTAGATCTAGCTGTCCTGCCATATTATAATAGAGACAGTAGATCTAGCTGGTCTGTCATAATATAATAGAGATAGTAGATCTAGCTTTTCTGCCATAATATAATAGAGACAGTAGATCTAGCTTTTCTGCCATAATATAATAGAGGCAGCAGATATAGCTGGTCTATCATAATATAATAGAGACAGTAGATCTAGCTGATCTGCCATATTATAATTAAGAAAGTAGATCTAGCTGGCCTGCCATACTATAATAGAGACAGTAGATCTAGCTGGTCTGTCATAATATAATAGAGACAGTAGATCTAGCTGGTCTGCCATATTATAATAGAGACAGCAGATCTAGCTGGTCTGTCATAATATAATAGAGACAGTAGATCTACCTGGTCTGTCATAATATAATAGAGACAGTAGATGTAGATGCTCTGTCATAAAATAATAGAGACAGTAGATCTGGCTTGTCTGCCATAATATAATAGAGACAGTAGATCTAGCTGGCCTGCCATACTATAATAGAGACAGTAGATCTAGCTGGTCTGTCATAATATAATAGAGATAGTAGATCTAGCTTTTCTGCCATAATATAATAGAGACAGTAGATCTATCTGGTCTGCAATAATATAATAGAGACAGCAGATCTAGCTGGTCTGCCATAATATAATTAAGACAGTAGATCTAGCTAGTCTGCAATAATATAATATAGACAGTAGATCTAGCTGGTATGTCATAATATAATAGAGACAGTAGATGTAGCTGGCCTGCGATACTATAATAGAGACAGTAGATCTAGCTGGTCTGTCATAATATAATAGAGATAGTAGATCTAGCTTTTCTGCCATAATATAATAGAGACAGTAGATCTAGCTGGTCTGCCATACTATAATAGAGACAGTAGACCTGGCTGGTCTGCCATAATATAATAGAGACAGTAGATCTAGCTTGTCTGTCATAATATAATAGAGACAGTAGATCTGGCTGGTCTTCCATAATATAATAGAGACAGTAGATCTAGCTGACCTGCCATACTATAATAGAGACAGTAGATCTAGCTGGTCTGTCATAGTATAATAGATAAAAGTAGATCTAGCTTTTCTGCCATAATATAATAGAGACAGTAGATCTAGCTGGTCTTACATAATATAATAGAGACAGTAGATCTAGCTGGTCTGTCATAATACAATAGAGACAGTAGATTTAGCTGGTCTGTCATAATACAATAGAGACAGTAGTGTAAGGGTTTTCTGGTGAAAGAGAAGCAGACCAAAAAGCAGCATGGTGGTTATTCATGTTCTTTAATTTATAAAGAAACTACACATGAGATAACTAACAAAAACAACAAACGTGAGAAAACCTAAAACAGTCCTATCTGGTGCAGACACAGAGACAGGAACAATCACCCACCAACACACAGTGAAACCCAGGCTACCTAAGTATGATTCTCAATCAGAGACAACTAATGACACCTGCCTCTGATTGAGAACCATACTAGGCCGAAAACAAAGAAATACCCAAAACCTAGAAAAACAAACATAGACTGCCCACCCAACTCACGCCCTGACCATACTAACTAAATACAAACACAGGAAATAAAGGTCAGAACGTGACAGTACCCCCCCCCCCCAAAGGTGCGGACTCCGGCCGCAAAACCTTGACCCATAGGGGAGGGTCTGGGTGGGCGTCTGTCCGCGGTGGCGGCTCTGGCGCGGGACGCGGACCCCACTTCACCATTGTCTTAGTCCGCCTCATTGGCTCTCTAACCATGGCAACCCCTCTCAATGACTCCACTGCACAGAGGGGCAGCTCGGGACAGAGGTGCAGCTGCTCGGGACAGAGGTGCAGCTGCTCGGGACAGAGGGGCGGAAGCTCTGGCGCCTCTGGGCTGAGGGGCTCTGGCGCCTCTGGGCTGAGGGGCTCTGGCGCCTCTGGGCTGAGGGGCTCTGGCGCCTCTGGGCTGAGGGGCTCTGGCGCCTCTGGGCTGAGGGGCTCTGGCGCCTCAGACTCCGGCAGCAGCGCCGGACAGGCGGGAGACTCCGGCAGCAGCGCCGGACAGGCGGGAGACTCCGGCAGCAGCGCCGGACAGGCGGGAGACTCCGGCAGCAGCGCCGGACAGGCGGGAGACTCCGGCAACGCTGGAGAGGAGGAAGGCTCTGTAGGCCTGATGCGTGGTGCTGGCACTGGTGGTACTAGGCCGAGGACACGCACAGGAATGCTGGTGCGGGGAGCTGCCACCGGAGGGCTGGTGTGTGGAGGTGGTGACGGATAGACCGGACCGTGAAGGCGTACTGGAGATCTTGAGAGCAGGGCTGGCACCAACCGCCCTGGCTGGATCTTCAGTCTAGCCCGGCAGATGTGAGGAGCTGAGATGTAGCGTACTGGTCTAAGCACGCGTACTGGGGACACCGTGCGTTCCACCGCATAGCACGGTGCCTGACCAGTACCATGCCCGCCACGGTTAGCACTGCTAGGCGCACTGTAGCGCTGAGCTGGCACAGGGCATGCAAGGCTAGGGAGGTGCACAGGAGGCCTGGTGCGTGAGGCTGGCACCATCTTCACCAGCCGACTAGCACGCACCTCAGGACGAGTATGGAGAGCTGACCCAGGTGTCATCAAATCCATGACACGCTCCGTCGGGCGAATTCCGTGTCTCATGCACCAACACAGCAACTCCCTCATATCTCTCTCCTCCAATCTCCCCATTAACTCCTTCACAGTCTCTGCTTCGCTCACCTCCAACACCAGCTCTGGTTCTGAGCTCCTCCTTGGCTCCCACGATAAGCGGGGGGAGTTGGCTCAGGTCTGACTCCTGACTCTGCCACACTCCCCCTGTGCCATTTGGGGCTGACTCTCGGGCTTCCGTAAGCGCCGCCGTGCTTGCTTCGCCAACCTCATTCTCCTGTAACCTTCCGCGCACTGCTCCATCGAATCCCAGGCGGGCTCCGGCACTCTCCCTGGGTCGACCGCCCACCTGTCTATTTCCTCCCAAGTTGTGTAGTCCAGATTCTGCTCCCATGTCCCGAAATCCTGACCTCGCTGTTGCTGTTCCTTCTCCTGCTGCTGGTTTTGCTGCAGCTGCTGTTTACCACGCCGCTTGGTCCTGTTGTGGTGGGTGATTCTGTAAGGGTTTTCTGGTGTCAGAGAAGCGGACCAAAAAGCAGCATGGTGGTTATTCATGTTCTTTAATTTATAAAGAAACTACACATGAGATAACTAACAAAAACAACAAACGTGAGAAAACCTCAAACAGTCCTATCTGGTGCAAACACAGAGACAGGAACAATCACCCACCAACACACAGTGAAACCCAGGCTACCTAAGTATGATTCTCAATCAGAGACAACTAATGACACCTGCCTCTGATTGAGAACCATACTAGGCCGAAAACAAAGAAATACCCAAAACCTAGAAAAACAAACATAGACTGCCCACCCAACTCACGCCCTGACCATACTAACTAAATACAAACACAGGAAATAAAGGTCAGAACGTGACAAGTAGACCTGGCTGGTCTGTCATAATATAATAGAGACAGTAGATGTAGATGCTCTGTCATAAAATAATAGAGACAGTAGATCTGGCTGGTCTGCCATAATATAATAGAGACAGTAGATCTAGCTGGCCTGCCATACTATAATAGAGACCGTTTATCTACCTGGTCTGTCATAATATAATAGAGACAGTAGATCTAGCTGGTCTGTCATACTATAATAGAGACAGTAGATCTAGCTGGTCTTACGTATCATAATAGAGACAGTACATCAGCTAGATTATATCATGGCAGACCAGCTAGGTCTGCCATAATATAATAGAGACAGTAGATCTAGCTGGTCTGCCATAATATAATAGAGGCAGCAGATATAGCTGGTCTATCATAATATAATAGAGACAGTAGATCTAGCTGGTCTGCCATAATATAATAGAGGCAGCAGATATAGCTGGTCTATCATAATATAATAGAGACAGTAGATCTAGCTGATCTGCCATATTATAATTAAGAAAGTAGATCTAGCTGGTCTGCCATAATATAATAGAGACAGTAGATCTAGCTGGTCTGCCATAATATAATAGAGGCAGCAGATATAGCTGGTATATCATAATATGATAGAGACAGTAGATCTAGCTGATCTGCCATATTATAATTAAGAAAGTAGATCTAGCTGGTCTGCCATGCTATAACAGAGACAGTAGATCTAGCTGGTCTGTCATAATATAATAGAGACAGCAGATCTGGCTGGTCTGCCATATTATAATTAAGATAGTAGATCTAGCTGGTCAGCCATAGTATAATAGAGACAGTAGATCTAGCTGGTCTGTCATAATATTATTGAGACAGTAGATCTAGATGGTCTGCCATAATATAATAGAGACCGTTTATTAAGCTGGTCTGTCATAATATAATAGAGACAGTAGATCTAGCTTGTCTGTCATAATATAATAGAGACAGTAGATCTAGCTGGTCTGTCATAATATAATAGAGACAGTAGATCTAGCTGGTCTTTCATGTTATAATTAAGAAAGCAGATCTAGCTGGTCTGCCATAATATAATAGAGACTGTAGATCTAGGTGGTCTTTCGTATTATAATTAAAGCAGTAGATCTCACTGGTGTGCCATAATATAATAGAGACAGTAGATCTAGCTTGTCTGCCATACTATAATAGAGACAGTAGATTTAGCTGGTTTGCCATAACACAATAGAGACAGTAGTTCTAGCTGGTCTGCAATAATATAATAGAGACAGTAGATCTAGCTAGTCTGCCATAATATAATAGAGACAGTAGTTCTAGCTGGTCTGCCATAATATAGTAGAGACAGTAGATCTAGCTGGTCTGTCATAATACAATAGAGACAGTAGATCTAGCTGGTCTGCCATAATATAGTAGAGACAGCAGATCTAGCTGGTCTGCCATAATATAGTAGAGACAGTAGATCTAGCTGGTCTTACGTATCATAATAGAGACAGTAGATCTGAGGAGTGACGGACTCCATCCTAGCTGGAGGGGTGCTCTCATCTTATCTACCAACATAGACAGGGCTCTAACTCCTCTAGCTCCACAATGAAATAGGGTGCAGGCCAGGCAGCAGGCTGTTAGCCAGCCTGCCAGCATAGTGGAGTCTGCCACTAGCACAGTCAGTGTAGTCAGCTCAGCTATCACCATTGAGACCGTGTCTGTGCCTCGACCTAGGTTGGGCAAAACTAAACATGGCGGTGTTCGCCTTAGCAATCTCACTAGGATAAAGACCACCTCCATTCTTGTCATTACTGAAAGAGATCATGATACCTCACATCTCAAAATAGGGCTACTTAATGTTAGATCCCTTACTTCAAAGGCAATTATAGTCAATGAACTAATCACTGATCATAATATTGATGTGATTGGCCTGACTGAAACATGGCTTAAGCCTGATGAATTTACTGTTTTAAATGAGGCCTCACCTCCTGGCTACACTAGTGACCATATCCCCCGTGCATCCCGCAAAGGCGGAGGTGTTGCTAACATTTACGATAGCAAATTTCAATTTACAAAAAAAAAAATCATGTTTTTGTCTTTTGAGCTTCTAGTCATGAAATCTATGCAGCCTACTCAATCACTTTTTATAGCTACTGTTTACAGGCCTCCTGGGCCATGTACAGCGTTTCTCACTGAGTTCCCTGAATTCCTATCGGACCTTGTAGTCATAGCAGATAATATTCTAATCTTTGGTGACTTTAATATTCACATGGAAAAGTCCACAGACCCATTCCAAAAGGCTTTCGGAGCCATCATCGACTCAGTGGGTTTTGTCCAACATGTCTCTGGACCCACTCACTGTCACAGTCATACGCTGGACCTAGTTTTGTCCCATGGAATAAATGTTGTGGATCTTAATGTTTTTCCTCATAATCCTGGACTATCGGACCACCATTTTATTACGTTTGCAATTGCAACAAATAATCTGCTCAGACCCCAACCAAGGAACATCAAAAGTCGTGCTATAAATTCACAGACAACACAAAGATTCCTTGATGCCCTTCCAGACTCCCTCTGCCTACCCAAGGACGTAACTGAGGATCTCAATTTAACCTTGCGCAATACCCTAGATGCAGTTGCACCCCTAAAAACTAAAACAATTTCTCATAAGAAACTAGCTCCCTGGTACACAGAAAATACCCGAGCTCTGAAGCAAGCTTCCAGAAAATTGGAACGGAAAAGGCGCCACACCAAACTGGAAGTCTTCCGACTAGCTTGGAAGGACGATACCGTGCAGTACCGAAGAGCCCTTACTGCTGCTCGATCATCCTATTTTTCTAACTTAATTGAGGAAAATAAGAACAATCCGAAATTCCTTTTTGATACTGTCGCAAAGCTAACTAAAAAGCAGCATTCCCCAAGAGAGGATGACTTTCACTTTAGCAGTGATAAATTCATGAACTTCTTTGAGGAAAAGATTATGATTATTAGAAAGCAAATTACGGACTCCTCTTTAAACCTGCGTATTCCTCCAAACCTCAGTTGTCCTGAGTCTGCACAACTCTGCCAGGACCTAGGATCAAGAGAGACGCTCAAGTGTTTTAGTACTATATCTCTTGACACAATGATGAAAATAATCATGGCCTCTAAACCTTCAAGCTGCATACTGGACCCTATTCCAACTAAACTACTGAAAGAGCTGCTTCCTGTGCTTGGCCCTCCTATGTTGAACATAATAAACGGCTCTCTATCCACTGGATGTGTACCAAACTCACTAAAAGTGGCAGTAATAAAGCCTCTCTTGAAAAAGCCAAACCTTGACCCAGAAAATATAAAAAACTATCGGCCTATATCGAATCTTCCATTCCTCTCAAAATTTTAGAGAAGGCTGTTGCGCAGCAACTCACTGCCTTCCTGAAGACAAACAATGTATACGAAATGCTTCAGTCTGGTTTTAGACCCCATCATAGCACTGAGACGGCACTTGTGAAGGTGGTAAATGACATTTTAATGGCATCGGACCGAGGCTCTGCATCTGTCCTCGTGCTCCTAGACCTTAGTGCTGCTTTTGATACCATCGATCACCACATTCTTTTGGAGAGATTGGAAACCCAAATTGGTCTACACGGACATGTTCTGGCCTGGTTTAGATCTTATCTGTCGGAAATATATCAGTTTGTCTCTGTGAATGGTTTGTCCTCTGACAAATCAACTGTAAATTTCGGTGTTCCTCAAGGTTCCGTTTTAGGACCACTATTGTTTTCACTATATATTTTACCTCTTGGGGATGTTATTCGAAAACATAATGTAAACTTTCACTGCTATGCGGATGACACAGCTGTACATTTCAATGAAACATGGTGAAGCCCCAAAATTGCCCTCGCTAGAAGCATGTGTTTCAGACATAAGGAAGTGGATGGCTGCAAACTTTCTACTATTAACCTCTTAAGTCGACCCTCTACTTTTTTGAACATTCTGTTAAAAATCGCGCAACATTTCAGCGCCCTGCTACTCATGCCAGGAATATAGTATATGCATTTGCTTAGTCTGTGTGGATAGAAAACACTCAGACGTTTATAAAACTGGTTAAATCACTGCTGTGGCTTTACCAGAACGGCATTTACATCGAAAAGCACAGGAAAAACTGATCACTGAAAATGGGAAAATATATCCATGCGCTACTTGAACCCATTGATAAAGGTGAACCACAATTAATTGACTGAGGTTGCAGTACCTACAGCTTCCACACGGTGTCTAGAGTCTTGTCATTTCCCTTCGAGTTTTTTCTTGGTCAAACACATGCAGGGCACCGTATCTCCTATGGTCTAGGACCGGATATTTTCGTTGAGTTTCTAGCCGGACATTTTTCCAGACGGACAGCTAATGATCTTTACATCGCCTCCTGATGAATTTTATCGCTTATTAACGTTTACTAATACCTAAAGTTGCATTACAAACGTATTTCGAAGTGTTTTGTGAAAGTTTATCGTCGACTTTTTGAATTTTAAAAAATGACGTTACGTTTTGAAACTATGTTTTTTAGTTTATCACACAGTCTACATATAACGATATCTAGGCTTTATATGGACCGATTTAATCGAAATAAAGACCCAAATAGTGTTTATGGGACATCTAGGAGTGCCAACAAAGAAGATGGTGAAACGTAATGAATGTTTTCTATTTTATTGTGCGGTTTGTGTAACGCCGAAATGCTAATTATTTTGTTTACGTCCCCTGTGGGTCTTTTTGGGTGTTACATGCTATCAGATAATAGCTTCTCATGCTTTCGCCGAAAAGCATTTTAAAAATCTGACTTGTTGCCTGGATTCACAACGAGTGTAGCTTTAATTCGATACCCTGCATGTGTATTTTAATGAACTTTTGAGTTTTAACTAATACTATTAGCATTTAGCGTAGCGCATTTGCATTTCCAGAGCTCTAGTTGGGACGCAAGCGTCCCGAGTAGAAGCAACAGGTTAAACTCGGACAAAACAGAGATGCTTGTTCTAGGTCCCAAGAAACAAAGAGATCTTCTGTTGAATCTGACAATTAATCTTAATGGTTGTACAGTCGTCTCAAATAAAACTGCGAAGGACCTCGGCGTTACTCTGGACCCTGATCTCTCTTTTGAAGAACATATCAAGACCATTTCGAAGACAGCTTTTTTGCATCTACGTAACATTGCAAAAATCAAAAACTTTCTGGCCAAAAATGATGCAGAAAAATTCATCCATGCTTTTGTCACTTCTAGGTTAGACTACTGCAATGCTCTATTTTCCGGCTACCCGGATAAAGCACTAAATAAACTTCAGTTAGTGCTAAATATGGCTGCTAGAATCCTGACTAGAACCAAAAAAAATTGATCATATTACTCCAGTGCTAGCCTCTCTACACTGGCTTCCTGTCAAAGCAAGGGCTGATTTCAAGGTTTTACTGCTAACCTACAAAGCATTACATGGGCTTGCTCCTACCTATCTCTCTGATTTGGTCCTGCCGTACATACCTACACGTACGCTACGGTCACAAGACGCAGGCCTCCTAATTGTCCCTAGATTTTCTAAGCAAACAGCTGGAGGCAGGGCTTTCTCCTATAGAGCTCCATTTTTATGGAACGGTCTGCCTACCCATGTCAGAGACGCAAACTCGGTCTCAACCTTTAAGTCTTTACTGAAGACTCATCTCTTCAGTGGGTCATATGATTGAGTGTAGTCTGGCCCAGGAGTGGGAAGGTGAACGGAAAGGCTCTGGAGCAACAAACCGCCCTTGCTGTCTCTGCCTGGCCGGTTCCCCTCTTTCCACTGGGATTCTCTGCCTCTAACCCTATTACAGGGGCTGAGTCACTGGCTTACTGGGGCTCTCTCATGCCGTCCCTGGAGGGGGTGCGTCACCTGAGTGGGTTGATTCACTGTTGTGGTCATCCTGTCTGGGTTGACCCCTTTGGGTTGTGCCGTGGCGGAGATCTTTGTGGGCTATAGTTAGCCTTGTCTCAGGATGGTAAGTTGGTGGTTGAAGATATCCCTCTAGTGGTGTGGGGGCTGTGCTTTGGCAAAGTGGGTGGGGTTATATCCTTCCTGTTTGGCCCTGTCCGGGGTGTCCTCGGATGGGGCCACAGTGTCTCCTGACCCCTCCTGTCTCAGCCTCCAGTATTTATGCTGCAGTAGTTTATGTGTCGGGGGGCTGGGGTCAGTTTGTTATATCTGGAGTACTTCTCCTGTCCTATTCGGTGTCCTGTGTGAATCTAAGTGTGCGTTCTCTAATTCTCTCCTTCTCTCTTTCTTTCTCTCTCTCGGAGGACCTGAGCCCTAGGACCATGCCCCAGGACTACCTGACATGATGACTCCTTGCTGTCCCCAGTCCACCTGGCCATGCTGCTGTTCCAGTTTCAACTGACCTGAGACCTAGGACCATGCCCCAGGACTACCTGACATGATGACTCCTTGCTGTCCCCAGTCCACCTGGCCATGCTGCTGCTCCAGTTTCAACTTCCACCTGACTGTGCTGCTGCTCCAGTTTCAACTGTTCTGCCTTATTATTATTCGACCATGCTGGTCATTTATGAACATTTGAACATCTTGGCCATGTTCCGTTATAATCTCCACCCGGCACAGCCAGAAGAGGACTGGCCACCCCACATAGCCTGGTTCCTCTCTAGGTTTCTTCCTAGGTTTTGGCCTTTCTAGGGAGTTTTTCCTAGCCACCGTGCTTCTACACCTGCATTGCTTGCTGTTTGGGGTTTTAGGCTGGGTTTCTGTACAGCACTTTGAGATATCAGCTGATGTACGAAGGGCTATATAAATAAATTTGATTTGATTTGATTTGATCTAGCTGGTCTGCCATACTATAATGGAGACAGTAGATCTAGCTGGTTTGCCATAACACAATAGAGACAGTAGTTCTAGATGTTCTGCAATAATATAATAGAGACAGCAGATCTAGCTGGTCTGCAATAATATAATAGAGACAGTAGATCTAGCTGGCCTGCCATACTATAATAGAGACAGTAGATCTAGCTGGTCAGCCAATAGAGACAGTAGATCTAGCTGGTCTGTCATAATATTATTGAGACAGTAGATCTAGTTAGTCTGCCATAATATAATAGAGAGTATATCTAGCTGGTCTGCCATACTATTACAGAGACAGCAGATCTAGCTGGTCTGTCATAATACAATAGAGACAGTAGAGCTGGCTGGTCTGCCATACTATAATAGAGACAGTAGATCTAGCTGGTCTGTCATAATACAATAGAGACAGTAGATCTAGCTGGTCTGTCATAATATAATAGAGACAGTAGATCTAGATACTCTGCCATAATATAATAGAGACAGTAGATCTGGCTGGTCTGCCATAATATAATAGAGACAGTAGATCTAGCTGGTCTGCCATAATATGATGAAGACAGTAGATCTAGCTGGTCAGCCAATAGAGACAGTAGATCTAGCTGGTCTGTCATAATATTATTGAGACAGTAGATCTAGTTAGTCTGCCATAATATAATAGAGAGTATATCTAGCTGGTCTGCCATACTATTACAGAGACAGCAGATCTAGCTGGTCTGTCATAATACAATAGAGACAGTAGAGCTGGCTGGTCTGCCATACTATAATAGAGACAGTAGATCTAGCTGGTCTGTCATAATACAATAGAGACAGTAGATCTAGCTGGTCTGTCATAATATTATAGAGACAGTAGATCTAGCTGGTCTGCCATACTATTACAGAGACAGCAGATCTAGCTGGTCTGTCATAATACAATAGAGACAGTAGATCTGGCTGGTCTGCCATACTATAATAGAGACAGTAGATCTAGCTGGTCTGTCATAATACAATAGAGACAGTAGATCTAGCTGGTCTGTCATAATATTATAGAGACAGTAGATCTAGCTGGTCTGTCATAATATTATAGAGACAGTAGATCTAGCTAGTCTATCATAACATAATAGAGACAGTAGATCTAGCTGGTCTTTCATATTATAAGTAAGAAAGTAGATCTAGCTGGTCTGCCATACCATAACAGAAACAGTAGATCTAGCTGGTCTGTCATAATACAATAGAGACAGCAGATCTGGCTGGTCTGCCATATTTTAGTAGAGACAGTAGATGTAGCTGGTCAGCCAATAGAGACAGTAGATCTAGCTGGTCTGTCATAATATTATTGAGACAGTAGATCTAGTTAGTCTGCCATAATATAATAGAGAGTATATCAAGCTGGTCTGTCATAATATAATAGAGACAGTAGATCTAGCTGGTCTGTCATAATATAATAGACAGTAGATCTAGCTGGTCTTTCATGTTAAAATTAAGAAAGTATATCTAGCTGGTCTGCCATAATATAATAGAGACAGTAGATCTAGCTGGTCTGTCATAATATAATAGAGACAGTAGATCTAACTGGTCTGTCATAATATAATAGAGACCGTAGATCTAGCTGATCTGCCATATATAATAGAGACAGTAGAACCTAGATGGTCTATCGTGTTATAATTAAGGCAGTAGATCTGGCTGGTCTGCCATAATATAATAGAGACAGTAGATCTAGCTGGCCTGCCATACTATAATAGAGACAGTAGATCTAGCTGGTCTGCCATACTATAATAGAGACAGTAGATCTAGCTGGTCTGTCATAATATTATAGAGACAGTAGATCTAGCTGGTCTGCCATAATATAATAGAGACAGTAGATCTAGCTGGTCTTTCATAATATAATAGAAACAGTAGATCTCGCTGGTCTGTCATAATATAATAGAGACAGTAGATCTAGCTGGTCTGTCATAATATAATAGAGACAGTAGATCTAGCCAGTCTGTCATAATATAATAGAGACAGTAGATCTAGTTGGTGTTTCGTATTATAATTAAGGCAGTAGATCTAGCTGGTCTGCCATAATATAATAGAGACAGTAGATCTAGCTGGTCTGCCTTAATATAATAGAGACAGTAGATGTAGATGATCTGTCATAAAATAATAGAGACAGCAGATCTGGCTGGTCTGCCATCATTTAATAGAAACAGTAGATCTCGCTGGTCTGTCATAATATAATAGAGACAGTAGATCTAGCTGGTCTGTCATAATACAATAGAGACAGTAGATCTAGCTGGTCTGTCATAATATTATAGAGACAGTAGATCTAGCTGGTCTGCCATAATATAATAGAGACAGTAGATCTAGCTGGTCTGTCATAATATAATAGAGACAGTAGATCTAGATACTCTGCCATAATATAATAGAGACAGTAGATCTGGCTGGTCTGCCATAATATAATAGAGACAGTAGATCTAGCTGGTCTGCCATAATATAATAGAGACAGTAGATCTAGCTGGTCTGCCATAATATAATAGAAACAGTAGATCTCGCTGGTCTGTCATAATATAATAGAGACAGTAGATCTAGATGGTCTGTCATAATATAATAGAGACAGTAGATCTTGCTGGTATGTCATAATATTATAGAGAGTAGATCTAGCTGGTCTGCCATAATATAATGGAGACAGTAGATCTAACTGGTCTGTCATAATATAATAGAGACAGTAGATCTAGCTGATCTGCCATAATATAATAGAGACAGTAGATCTAGCTGGTCTTTCGTGTTATAATTAAGGCAGTAGATCTCTCTGGTCTGCCATAATATAATAGAGACGGTCTATATAGCTGGTCTCTCATAATATAATAGAAACAGCAGATCTAGCTGGTCTATCATAATATAATAGAGACAGCAGATCTAGCTGGTCTATCATAATATAATAGAGACAGTAGATCTAGCTGGTCTGTCATAATATAATAGAGACAGTAGATCTAGCTAGTCTATCATAATATAATAGAGACAGTAGATCTAGCTGGTCTGCCATACCATAACAGAGACAGTAGATCTAGCTGGTCTGTCATAATACAATAGAGACAGCAGATCTGGCTGGTCTGCCATATTTTAATAGAGACAGTAGATGTAGCTGGTCAGCCAATAGAGGCAGTAGATCTAGCTGGTCTGTCATAATATTATTGAGACAGTAGATCTAGCTGGTCTGCCATAATATAATAGAGACAGTATATCAAGCTGGTCTGTCATAATATAATAGAGATAGTAGATCTAGCTGGTCTGTCATAATATAATAGACAGTAGATTTAGCTGGTCTTTCATGTTAAAATTAAGAAAGTATATCTAGCTGGTCTGCCATAATATAATAGAGACAGTAGATCTAGCTGGTCTGTCATAATATAATAGAGACAGTAGATCTAGCTGGTCTTTCATGTTAAAATTAAGAAGGTATATCTAGCTGGTCTGCCATAATATAATAGAGACAGTAGATCTAGCTGGTCTTTCATGTTATAATTAAGAAAGTAGATCTAGCTGGTCTGTCATAATATAATAGAGACAGTAGATCTAGATAGTCTATCATAATATAATAGAGACAGTAGATCTAGCTGGTCTTTCATGTTATAATTAAGAAAGTAGATCTAGCTAGTCTGCCATACCATAACAGAGACAGTAGATCTAGCTGGTCTGTCATAATACAATAGAGACAGCAGATCTGGCTGGTCTGACATATTTTAATAGAGACAGTAGATGTAGCTGGTCAGCCAATAGAGACAGTAGATCTAGCTGGTCTGTCATAATATTATTGAGACAGTAGATCTAGCTGGTCTGCCATAATATAATAGAGACAGTATATCAAGCTGGTCTGTCATAATATAATAGAGACAGTAGATCTAGCTGGTCTGTCATAATATAATAGACAGTAGATCTACCTGGTCTTTCATGTTAAAATTAAGAAAGTATATCTAGCTGGTCTGCCATAATATAATAGAGACAGTAGATCTAACTGGTCTCTCATAATATAATAGAGACAGTAGATCTAGCTGGTCTATCATAATATAAAGAGACAGTAGATCTAGCTGGTCTGTCATAATATAATAGAGACAGTAGATCTTGCTGGTATGTCATAATATTATAGAGAGTAGATCTAGCTGGTCTGCCATAATATAATGGAGACAGTAGATCTAACTGGTCTGTCATAATATAATAGAGACAGTAGATCTAGCTGGTCTGTCATAATATAATAGAGACAGTAGATCTAGCTGGTCTTTCATGTTATAATTAAGGCAGTAGATCTCGCTAGTCTGCCATAATATAATAGAGACGGTCTATCTAGCTGGTCTCTCATAATATAATAGAAACAGCAGATCTAGCTGGTCTATCATAATATAATAGAGACAGCAGATCTAGCTGGTCTATCATAATATAATAGAGACAGTAGATCTAGCTGGTCTGTCATGATATAATAGAGACAGTAGATCTAGCTAGTCTATCATAATATAATAGACAGTAGATCTAGCTGGTCTTTCATGTTAAAATTAAGAAAGTAGATCTAGCTGGTCTGTCATAATACAATAGAGACAGTAGACCTGGCAGGTCTGCCATAATATAATAGAGACAGTAGATGTAGCTGGTCTGCCATACTATAGAGACAGTAGATCTAGCTGGTCTATCATAATATAATAGAGACAGTAGATCTAGCCAGTCTGTCATAATATAATAGAGACAGTAGATCTAGTTGGTGTTTCGTATTATAGTTAAGGCAGTAGATCTAGCTAGTCTATCATAATATAATAGACAGTAGATCTAGCTGGTCTTTCATGTTAAAATTAAGAAAGTATATCTAGCTGGTCTGCCATAATATAATAGAGACAGTAGATCTAGCTGGTCTTTCATGTAATAATTAAGAAAGTAGATCTAGCTGGTCTGTCATAATACAATAGAGACAGTAGACCTGGCAGGTCTGCCATAATATAATAGAGACAGTAGATGTAGCTGGTCTGCCATACTATAGAGACAGTAGATCTAGCTGGTCTATCATAATATAATAGAGACAGTAGATCTAGCCAGTCTGTCATAATATAATAGAGACAGTAGATCTAGTTGGTGTTTCGTATTATAGTTAAGGCAGTAGATCTAGCTGGTCTGCCATAATATAATAGAGACAGTAGATCTAGCTGGTCTGCCATAATATAATAGAGACAGTAGATGTAGATGCTCTGTCATAAAATAATAGAGACAGCAGATCTTGCTGGTCTGCCATCATTTAATAGAGACAGTAGATCTAGCTGGTCTGTCATAATATTATTGAGACAGTAGATCTAGCTGTTCTGCCATAATATAATAGAGACAGCAGATCTAGCTGGTCTATCATAATATAATAGAGACAGTAGATCTAGCTGGTCTGTCATGATATAATAGAGACAGTAGATCTAGCTAGTCTATCATAATATAATAGACAGTAGATCTAGCTGGTCTTTCATGTTAAAATTAAGAAAGTATATCTAGCTGGTCTGCCATAATATAATAGAGACAGTAGATCTAGCTGGTCTTTCATGTAATAATTAAGAAAGTAGATCTAGCTGGTCTGTCATAATATAATAGAGACAGTAGATCTAAATGGTCTGTCATAATATAATAGAGACAGTAGATCTAGCTGGTCTGCCAAAATATAATAGAGACAGAAGATCTAGCTGGTCTGTCATAATATAATAGAAACAGTAGATCTAGCTGGTCTGTCATAATATAATAGAGACAGTAGATCTAGCTGGTCTGTCATAATATTATAGAGAGAGTAGATCTAGCTGGTCTGCCATAATATAATAGAGACAGTAGATCTAGATACTCTGCCATAATATAATAGAGACAGTAGATCTGGCTGTTCTGCCATAATATAATAGAGACAGTAGATCTAGCTGGTCTGCCAAAATATAATAGAGACAGAAGATCTAGCTGGTCTGTCATAATATTATAGAGACAGTAGATTTAGCTGGTCTGCCATAATATAATAGAGACAGTAGATCTTGCTGGTATGTCATAATATTATAGAGACAGTAGATCTTGCTGGTATGTCATAATATTATAGAGAGTAGATCTAGCTGGTCTGCCATAATATAATGGAGACAGTAGATCTAACTGGTCTGTCATAATATAATAGAGACAGTAGATCTAGCTGATCTGCCATAATATAATAGAGACAGTAGATCTAGCTGGTCTTTCGTGTTATAATTAAGAAAGTAGATCTCGCTAGTCTGCCATAATATAATAGAGACGGTCTATCTAGCTGGTCTCTCATAATATAATAGAAACAGCAGATCTAGCTGGTCTATCATAATATAATAGAGACAGCAGATCTAGCTGGTCTATCATAATATAATAGAGACAGTAGATCTAGCTGGTCTGTCATGATATAATAGAGACAGTAGATCTAGCTAGTCTATCATAATATAATAGACAGTAGATCTAGCTGGTCTTTCATGTTAAAATTAAGAAAGTATATCTAGCTGGTCTGCCATAATATAATAGAGACAGTATATCTAGCTGGTCTGTCATAATATAATAGAGACAGTAGATCTAGCTGGACTTTCATGTTAAAATTAAGAAGGTATATCTAGCTGGTCTGCCATAATATAATAGAGACAGTAGATCTAGCTGGTCTTTCATGTAATAATTAAGAAAGTAGATCTAGCTGGTCTGTCATAATACAATAGAGACAGTAGACCTGGCAGGTCTGCCATAATATAATAGAGACAGTAGATGTAGCTGGTCTGCCATACTATAGAGACAGTAGATCTAGCTGGTCTATCATAATATAATAGAGACAGTAGATCTAGCCAGTCTGTCATAATATAATAGAGACAGTAGATCTAGTTGGTGTTTCGTATTATAGTTAAGGCAGTAGATCTAGCTGGTCTGCCATAATATAATAGAGACAGTAGATCTAGCTGGTCTGCCATAATATAATAGAGACAGTAGATCTAGATAGTCTATCATAATATAATAGAGACAGTAGATCTTGCTGGTCTTGCTGATCTTTATTTTTAGAACACACTCAAGAACCTCCAGAAGCTAACCAGCTAGCCAGCTACAAGCTATTTAGTCATTGTTAGTTTTTTTAACCTGGATAACACTCGCCAGCCCAGCCCCCCTGCCCCATCCACTACTGCCCCCTGGACTCTGATCACTTGGCTACATAGCTGATGCACGCTGGACTGTCCATTAATCACGGTACTCCATTCTGCTTGTTTGTTTTATCTGTCGGCCCCGTTGCCTAGTCAATGCCATTTTACCTGCTGTTGTTATGCTAGCTGATTAGCTGTTGTCTCACCCACTGTTTTAGCTAGCTTTCCGAATTTAACACCTGTGCCCCTGGACTCTGATCACATGGCTACATAGCTGATGCACGCTGGACTGTCCATTAATCACGGTACTCCATTATGCTTGTTTGTTTTATCTGTCGGCCCCGTTGCCTAGTCAATGCCATTTTACCTGCTGTTGTTATGCTAGCTGATTAGCTGTTGTCTCACCCACTGTTTTAGCTAGCTTTCCCAATTCAACACCTGTGATTACTGTATGCCTCGCTGTATGTCTCTCTCAAATGTCAATATGCCTTGTATACTGTTGCTCAGGTTAGTTATCATTGTTTTAGTTCACAATGGAGCCCCTAGTCCCACTCTTCATACCCCTGATACCTCCTTTGTCTCACCTCCCACATATGCGGTGACCTCACCCATTACAACCAGCATGTCCAGAGATAAAACCTCTCTCATCATCACCCAGTGCCTGGACTTACCTCCGCCGTACCCGCACCCCACCTTACCCCTGTCTGTGCATTATACCCTGAATATATTCTACCATGCCCAGAAACCTGCTCCTCTTATTCTCTGTCCCCAACGCTCTAGGCGACCAGTTTTGATAGCCCTTAGCCGCACCCTCATACTACTCCTTCTCTGTTCCGTGGGTGATGTGGAGGTAAACCCAGGCCCTGCATGTCCCCAGGCACCCTCATTTGTTGACTTCTGTGATCGAAAAAGCCTTGGTTTCATGCATGTCAACATCAGAAGCCTCCTCCCTAAGTTTGTTTTACTCACTGCTTTAGCACACTCTGCTAACCCTGATGTCCTTGCCGTGTCTGAATCCTGGCTCAGGAAGGCCACCAAACATTCAGAGATTTCCATACCCAACTATAACATCTTCCGTCAAGATAGAACTGCCAAAGGGGGAGGAGTCGCAGTCTACTGCAGAGATAGCCTGCAAAGTAATGTCATACTTTCCAGGTCCATACCCAAACAGTTCGAACTACTAATTCTGAAAATTACTCTCTCCAGAAATAAGTCTCTCACTGTTGCCGCCTGCTACCGACCCCCCTCAGCTCCCAGCTGTGCCCTGGACACCATTTGTGAATTGATTGCCCCCCATCTAGCTTCAGAGTTTGTTCTGTTAGGTGACCTAAACTGGGATATGCTTAACACCCCGCAGTCCTACAATCTAAGCTAGATGCCCTCAATCTCACACAAATCATCAAGGAACCCACCAGGTACAACCCTAACTCTGTAAGCAAGGGCACCCTCATAGACGTCATCCTGACCAACTGGCCCTCCAAATACACCTCCGCTGTCTTCAACCAGGATCTCAGCGACCACTGCCTCATTGCCTGTATCCGCTACGGTGCCGCAGTCAAACGACCACCCCTCATCACTGTCAAACGCTCCCTAAAACACTTCTGTGAGCAGGCCTTTCTAATCGACCTGGCCCGGGTATCCTGGAAGGACATTGACCTCATCCCGTCAGTTGAGGATGCCTGGTCATTCTTTAAGAGTAACTTCCTCACCATTTTAGATAAGCATGCTCCATTCAAAAAATGCAGAACTAAGAACAGATACAGCCCTTGGTTCACTCCAGACCTGACTGCCCTCGACCAGCACAAAAACATCCTGTGGCGGACTGCAATAGCATCGAACAGTCCCCGCGATATGCAACTGTTCAGGGAAGTCAGGAACCAATACACGCAGTCAGTCAGGAAAGCTAAGGCCAGCTTCTTCAGGCAGAAGTTTGCATCCTGTAGCTCCAACTCCAAAAAGTTCTGGGACACTGTGAAATCCATGGAGAACAAGAGCACCTCCTCCCAGCTGCCCACTGCACTGAGGCTAGGGAACACGGTCACCACCGACAAATCCATGATTATCGAAAACTTCAACAAGCATTTCTCAACGGCTGGCCATGCCTTCCGCCTGGCTACTCCTACCTCGACCAACAGCTCCGGCCCCCCCGCAGCTCCTCGCACAAGCCTCTCCAGGTTCTCCTTTACCGAAATCCAGATAGCAGATGTTCTGAAAGAGCTGCAAAACCTGGACCCGTATAAATCAGCTGGGCTTGACAATCTGGACCCTCTATTTCTGAAACTATCCGCCGCCATTGTCGCAACCCCTATTACCAGCCTGTTCAACCTCTCTTTCATATCGTCTGAGATCCCCAAGGATTGGAAAGCTGCCGCAGTCATCCCCCTCTTCAAAGGGGGAGACACCCTGGACCCAAACTGTTACAGACCTATATCCATTCTGTCCTGCCTATCTAAGGTCTTCGAAAGCCAAGTCAACAAACAGGTGACTGACCATCTCGAATCCCACCGTACCTTCTCCGCTATGCAATCTGGTTTCCGAGCCGGTCACGGGTGCACCTCAGCCACACTCAAGGTACTAAACGACATCATAAACGCCATCGATAAAAGACAGTACTGTGCAGCCGATTTCATTGACCTTGCCAAGGCTTTCGACTCTGTCAATCACCATATTCTTATCGGCAGACTCAGTAGCCTCGGTTTTTCGGATGACTGCCTTGCCTGGTTCACCAATTACTTTGCAGACAGAGTTCAGTGTGTCAAATCGGAGGGCATGTTGTCCGGTCCTCTGGCAGTCTCTATGGGGGTGCCACAGGGTTCAATTCTCGGGCCGACTCTTTTCTCTGTATATATCAATGATGTTGCTCTTGCTGCGGGCGATTCCCTGATCCACCTCTACGCAGACGACACCATTCTATACACTTTCGGCCCGTCATTGGACACTGTGCTATCTAACCTCCAATCGAGCTTCAATGCCATACAACACTCCTTCCGTGGCCTCCAACTGCTCTTAAACGCTAGTAAAACCAAATGCATGCTTTTCAACCGATCGCTCCCTGCACCCGCATGCCCGACTAGCATCACCACACTGGATGGTTCCGACCTTGAATATGTGGACACCTATAAGTACCTAGGTGTCTGGCTAGACTGCAAACTCTCCTTCCAGACCCATATCAAACATCTCCAATCTAAAATCAAATCAAGAGTCGGCTTTCTATTCCGCAACAAAGCCTCCTTCACTCACGCTGCCAAGCTTACCCTAGTAAAACTGACTATCCTACCGATCCTCGCCTTCGGCGATGTCATCTACAAAATTGCTTCCAACACTCTTCTCAGCAAACTGGATGCAGTTTATCACAGTGCCATCCGTTTTGTCACTAAAGCACCTTATACTACCCACCACTGCGACTTGTATGCTCTAGTCGGCTGGCCCTCGCTACATATTCGTCGCCAGACCCACTGGCTCCAGGTCATCTACAAGGCCATGCTAGGCAAAGCTCCGCCTTATCTCAGCTCACTGGTCACGATGGCAACACCCATCCGTAGCACGCGCTCCAGCAGGTGTATCTCATTGATCATCCCTAAAGCCAACACCTCATTCGGCCGCTTTTCGTTCCAGTACTCTGCTGCCTGTGACTGGAACGAATTGCAAAATCGCTGGTCTGTCAGTTGGAGAATTTTATCTCCCTCACCAACTTTAAACATCAGCTATCTGAGCAGCTAACCGATCGCTGCAGCTGTACATAATCTATTGGTAAATAGCCCACCCATTTTCACCTACCTCATCCCCACAGTTTTTATTTATTTACTTTTCTGCTCTTTTGCACACCAATATCTCTACCTGTACATGATCATCTGATCACTTATCACTCCAGTGTTAATCTGCAATATTGTAATTATTCGCCTACCTCCTCATGCCTTTTGCACACATTGTATATAGACTCCCCCTTTTTCTCTACTGTGTTATTGACTTGTTAATTGTTTACTCCATGAGTAACTCTGTGTTGTCTGTTCACACGGCTATGCTTTATCTTGGCGAGGTCGCAGTTGCAAATGAGAACCTGTTCTCAACTAGCCTACCTGGTTAAATAAAGGTGAAATAAAAAATCTATACAAATAATATAATAGAGACAGTAGATCTAGCTGGTCTGTCATAATATAATAGACAGTAGATCTAGCTGGTCTTTCATGTTAAAATTAAGAAAGTATATCTAGCTGGTCTGCCATAATATAATAGAGACCGTAGATCTAGCTGATCTGCCATATATAATAGAGACAGTAGAACCTAGCTGGTCTATTGTGTTATAATTAAGGCAGTAGATCTGGCTGGTCTGCCATAATATAATAGAGACAGTAGATCTAGCTGGCCTGCCATACTATAATAGAGACAGTAGATCTAGCTGGTCTGTCATACTATAATAGAGACAGTAGATCTAGCTGGTCTGCCATAATATAATAGAGACAGTAGATCTAGCTGGTCTGCCATAATATAATAGAAACAGTAGATCTCTCTGGTCTGTCATAATATAATAGAGACAGTAGATCTGGCTGGTCTGCCATACTATAATAGAGACAGTAGATCTAGATGGTCTGTCATAATACAATAGAGACAGTAGATCTAGCTGATCTGCCATAATATAATAGAGACAGTAGATCTAGCTGGTCTTTCGTGTTATAATTAAGGCAGTAGATCTGGCTGGTCTGCCATAATATAATAGAGACAGTAGATCTAGCTTGTCTGCCATACTATAATAGAGACAGTAGATCTAGCTGGTCTGTCATAATATAATAGAGACAGTAGATCTAGCTGGTCTGTCATACTATAATAGAGACAGTAGATCTAGCTGGTCTGTCATAATATTATAGAGACAGTAGATCTAGCTGGTCTGCCATAATATAATAGAGACAGTAGATCTAGCTGGTCTGTCATAATATAATAGAGACAGTAGATCTAGATACTCTGCCATAATATAATAGAGACAGTAGATCTGGCTGGTCTGCCATAATATAATGGAGACTGTAGATCTAGCTGGTCTGCCATAATATAATAGAGACAGTAGATCTAGCTGGTCTGCCATAATATAATAGAAACAGTAGATCTCGCTGGTCTGTCATAATATAATAGAGACAGTAGATCTAGCTGGTCTGTCATAATATATAGAGACAGTAGATCTTGCTGGTATGTCATAATATTATAGAGAGTAGATCTAGCTGGTCTGCCATAATATGATGAAGACAGTAGATCTAACTGGTCTGTCATAATATAATAGAGACAGTAGATCTAGCTGGTCTGTCATAATATAATATAGACAGTAGATCTAGCTGGTCTGCCATACTATAATAGAGACAGTAGATCTAGCTGGTCTGTCATAATACAATAGAGACCGTAGATCTAGCTGGTCTGCCATACTATAATAGAGACAGTAGATCTAGCTGGTCTGTCATAATATAATAGAGACAGTAGATCTAGCTGGTCTGCCATAATATAATAGAGACAGTAGATCTAGCTGGTCTGCCATAATATAATAGAAACAGTAGATCTCTCTGGTCTGTCATAATATAATAGAGACAGTAGATCTAGCTGGTCTGCCATAATATAATAGAGACAGTAGATCTAGCTGGTCTGCCATAATATAATAGAGACAGTAGATCTAGCTGGTCTGTCATAATATAATAGAGACAGTAGATCTAGCTGGTCTGTCATAATATAATAGAGACAGTAGATCTAGCTGGTCTGTCATAATATAATAGAGACAGTAGATCTAGCTGGTCTGCCATAATATAATAGAGACAGTAGATCTAGCTGGTCTGTCATAATATAATAGAGACAGTAGATCTAGCTGGTCTGTCATAATATAATAGAGACAGTAGATCTAGCTGGTCTGCCATACTATAATAAAGACATAGAGACAGTAGATCTAGCTGGTCTGTCATAATATAATAGAGACAGTAGATCTAGCTGGTCTGTCATAATATAATAGAGACAGTAGATCTAGCTGGTCTGTCATAATATAATAGAGACAGTAGATCTAGCTGGTCTGTCATAATATAATAGAGACAGTAGATCTAGCTGGTCTGCCATAATATAATAGAGACAGTAGATCTAGCTGGTCTGCCATAATATAATAGAGACAGTAGATCTAGCTGGTCTGTCATAATATAATAGAGACAGTAGATCTTGCTGGTATGTCATAATATTATAGAGAGTAGATCTAGCTGGTCTGCCATAATATAATGGAGACAGTAGATCTAACTGATCTGCCATAATATAATAGAAACAGCAGATCTAGCTGGTCTATCATAATATAATAGAGACGGCAGATCTAGCTGGTCTGTCATAATATAATAGAGACAGTAGATCTAGCTGGTCTGCCATAATATAATAGAGACAGTAGATCTAGCTGGTCTGCCATAATATAATAGAGACAGTAGATCTAGCTGGTCTGTCATAATATAATAGAGACAGTAGATCTAGCTGGTCTGTCATAATATAATAGAGACAGTAGATCTTGCTGGTCTGTCATAATATAATAGAGACAGTAGATCTAGCTGGTCTGCCATAATATAATAGAAGACAGTAGATCTAGCTGGTCTGTCATAATATAATAGAGACAGTAGATCTAGCTGGTCTGTCATAATATAATAGAGACAGTAGATCTAGCTGGTCTGCCATAATATAATAGAGACAGTAGATCTAGCTGGTCTGTCATAATATAATAGAGACAGTAGATCTAGCTGGTCTGTCATAATATAATAGAGACAGTAGATCTAGCTGGTCTGTCATAATATAATAGAGACAGTAGATCTGGCTGGTCTGCCATACTATAATAGAGACAGTAGATCTAGATGGTCTGTCATAATACAATAGAGACAGTAGATCTAGCTGATCTGCCATAATATAATAGAGACAGTAGATCTAGCTGGTCTTTCATAATATAATTAAGGCAGTAGATCTAGCTGGTCTGCCATAATATAATAGAGACAGTAGATCTAGCTGGTCTGTCATAATATAATAGAGACAGTAGATCTAGCTGGTCTGTCATAATATAATAGAGACAGTAGATCTAGCTGGTCTGTCATAATATAATAGAGACAGTAGATCTAGCTGGTCTGTCATAATATAATAGAGACAGTAGATCTAGCTGGTCTGTCATAATATAATAGAGACAGTAGATCTAGCTGGTCTGCCATAATATAATAGAGACAGTAGATCTAGCTGGTCTGTCATAATATAATAGAGACAGTAGATCTAGATACTCTGCCATAATATAATAGAGACAGTAGATCTGGCTGGTCTGCCATAATATAATGGAGACTGTAGATCTAGCTGGTCTGCCATAATATAATAGAGACAGTAGATCTAGCTGGTCTGCCATAATATAATAGAGACAGTAGATCTAGCTGGTCTGTCATAATATAATAGAGACAGTAGATCTAGCTGGTCTGTCATAATATAATAGAGACAGTAGATCTTGCTGGTATGTCATAATATTATAGAGAGTAGATCTAGCTGGTCTGCCATAATATGATGAAGACAGTAGATCTGGCTGGTCTGCCATAATATAATGGAGACTGTAGATCTAGCTGGTCTGCCATAATATAATAGAGACAGTAGATCTAGCTGGTCTGCCATAATATAATAGAAACAGTAGATCTCGCTGGTCTGTCATAATATAATAGAGACAGTAGATCTAGCTGGTCTGTCATAATATAATAGAGACAGTAGATCTTGCTGGTATGTCATAATATTATAGAGAGTAGATCTAGCTGGTCTGCCATAATATGATGAAGACAGTAGATCTAGCTGGTCTGTCATAATACAATAGAGACCGTAGATCTAGCTGGTCTGTCATAATATTATAGAGACAGTAGATCTAGCTGGTCTGCCATAATATAATAGAGACAGTAGATCTAGCTGGTCTGTCATAATATAATAGAGACAGTAGATCTAGCTGGTCTGCCATAATATAATAGAGACAGTAGATCTAGCTGGTCTGCCATAATATAATAGAGACAGTAGATCTAGCTGGTCTGTCATAATATAATAGAGACAGTAGATCTAGCTGGTATGTCATAATATTATAGAGAGTAGATCTAGCTGGTCTGCCATAATATAATGGAGACAGTAGATCTAACTGATCTGCCATAATATAATAGAAACAGCAGATCTAGCTGGTCTATCATAATATAATAGAGACGGCAGATCTAGCTGGTCTATCATAATATAATAGAGACAGTAGATCTAGCTGGTCTGTCATAATATAATAGAGACAATAGATCTAGCTAGTCTATCATAATATAATAGAGACAGTAGATCTAGCTGGTCTTTCATATTATAATTAAGAAAGTAGATCTAGCTGGTCTGCCATACCATAACAGAGACAGTAGATCTAGCTGGTCTGTCATAATACAATAGAGACAGTAGATCTGCTGGTCTGCCATAATATAATAGAGACAGTAGATGTAGCTGGTCAGCCAATAGAGACAGTAGATCTAGCTGGTCTGTCATAATATTATTGAGACAGTATATCTAGCTGGTCTGCCATAATATAATAGAGACAGTAGATCTAGCTGGTCTGTCATAATATAATAGAGACAGTAGATCTAGCTGGTCTTTCATGTTAAAATTAAGAAGGTATATCTAGCTGGTCTGATCTAGCTGGTCTTTCATGTTATAATTAAGAAGGTATATCTAGCTGGTCTGCCATAATATAATAGAGACAGTAGATCTAGCTGGTCTGCCATACTATAGAGACAGTAGATCTAGCTGGTCTATCACAATATAATATAGACAGTAGATCTTGCCGGTCTGTCATAATATAATAGAGACAGTGGATCTAGCTGGTCTGCCATACTATAGAGACAGTAGATGTAGATTGACTGCCATAATATAATAGAGAGGGTAGATGTAGCCTGTCTGCAGTAATATAATAGAGACAATAGATCTAGCTGGTCTGTCATAATTATAATAGAGACAGTAGATCTACCTGGTATGTCATAATATAATAGAGACAGTAGATCAAGCTGGGCTGTCATAATATAATAGAGACAGTAGATCTAGATACTCTGCCATAATATAATAGAGACAGTAGATCTGGCTGGTCTGCCATAATATAATAGAGACCGAAGATATAGCTGGTCTGTCATAATATTATAGAGACAGTAGATCTAGCTGATCTGCCATAATATAATAGAGACAGTAGATCTAGCTGGTCTTTCGTATTATAATTAAGGCAGTATATCTTGCTGGTCTGCCATAATATAATAGAGAAAGCAGATCTGGCTGGTCTGCCATATTTTAATAGAGACAGTAGATCTAGCTGGTCAGCCATAGTATAATAGAGACAGTAGATCTAGCTGGTCTGTCATAATATTATTGAGACAGTAGATCTAGCTGGTCTGGCATAATATAATAGAGACAGTATATCAAGCTGATCTGCCATACTATAACAGAGACAGTAGATCTAGCTGGTCTGTCATAATATAATAGAGACAGTAGATCTAGCTGGTCTGTCATAATATAATAGAGACAGTAGATCTAGTTGGTGTTTCGTATTATAATTAAGGCAGTAGATCTAGCTGGTCTGCCATAATATAATAGAGACAGTAGATCTAGCTGGTCTGTCATAATATAATAGAGACAGTAGATGTAGATGCTCTGTCATAAAATAATAGAGACAGCAGATCTGGCTGGTCTGGCATAATATAATAGAGACAGTATATCAAGCTGATCTGCCATACTATAACAGAGACAGTAGATCTAGCTGGTCTGTCATAATATAATAGAGACAGTAGATCTAGCTGGTCTGTCATAATATAATAGAGACAGTAGATCTAGTTGGTGTTTCGTATTATAATTAAGGCAGTAGATCTAGCTGGTCTGCCATAATATAATAGAGACAGTAGATCTAGCTGGTCTGTCATAATATAATAGAGACAGTAGATGTAGATGCTCTGTCATAAAATAATAGAGACAGCAGATCTGGCTGGTCTGGCATAATATAATAGAGACAGTATATCAAGCTGATCTGCCATACTATAAAAGAGACAGTAGATCTAGCTGGTCTGTCATAATATAATAGAGACAGTAGATCTAGCTGGTCTGTCATAATATAATAGAGACAGTAGATCTAGTTTGTCTTTCATGTTATAATTAAGGCAGTAGATCTCACTGGTCTGCCATAATATCATAGAGACAGTAGATCTAGCTGGTCTATCAAAATATAATAGAGACAGTAGATCTAGTTGGTGTTTCGTATTATAATTAAGGCAGTAGATCTAGCTGGTCTGCCATAATATAATAGAGACAGTAGATCAAGCTGGTCTGTCATAATATAATAGAGAGAGTAGATCTAGCTGGTCTGTCATAATATAATAGAGACAGTAGATCTAGCTGGTCTGTCATAATATAATAGAGACAGTAGATCTAGTTGGTGTTTCATATTATAATTAAGGCAGTAGATCTAGCTGGTCTGCCATAATATAATAGAGACAGTAGATCTAGCTGGTCTGTCATAATATAATAGAGACAGTAGATGTAGATGCTCTGTCATAAAATAATAGAGACAGCAGATCTGGCTGGTCTGCCATCATTTAATAGAGACAGTAGATCTAGCTGGTCAGCGATAGTATAATAGAGACAGTAGATCTAGCTGGTCTGTCATAATATAATAGAGACAGTAGATCTAGCTGCTCTGTCATAATATAATAGAGACAGTTTATCAAGCTGGTCTATCATAATATAATAGAGACAGTAGATCTAGCTGGTCTGTCATAATATAATAGAGACAGTAGATCTAGCTGGTCTGTCATAATATAATAGAGACAGTAGATCTAGCTGGTCTTTCATGTTATAATTAAGAAAATAGATCTAGCTGGTCTGCCATAATATAATAGAGACAGTAGATCTAACTGGTCTGTCATAATATAATAGAGACAGTAGATCTAGCTGGTCTGCCAAAATATAATAGAGACAGAAGATCTAGCTGGTCTGTCATAATATAATAGAAACAGTAGATCTAGCTGGTCTGTCATAATATAATGGAGACAGTAGATCTAGCTGGTCTGTCATAATATAATAGAGACAGTAGATCTAGCTGGTCTGTCATAATATAATAGACAGTAGATCTAGCTGGTCTTTCATGTTAAAATTAAGAAGGTATATCTAGCTGGTCTGCCATAATATAATAGAGACAGTAGATCTAACTGGTCTGTCATAATATAATAGAGACCGTAGATCTAGCTGATCTGCCATATATAATAGAGACAGTAGAACCTAGCTGGTCTATCGTGTTATAATTAAGGCAGTAGATCTGGCTGGTCTGCCATAATATAATAGAGACAGTAGATCTAGCTGGCCTGCCATACTATAATAGAGACAGTAGATCTAGCTGGTCTGCAATAATATAATAGAGACAATAGATCTAGCTGGTCTGTCATACTATAATAGAGACAGTAGATCTAGCTGGTCTGTCATAATATAATAGAGACAGTAGATCTAGCTGGTCTGTCATAATATTATAGAGACAGTAGATCTAGCTGGTCTGCCATAATATAATAGAGACAGTAGATCTAGCTGGTCTGTCATAATATAATAGAGACAGTAGATCTAGATATTCTGCCATAATATAATAGAGACAGTAGATCTGGCTGGTCTGCCATAATATAATAGAGACAGTAGATCTAGCTGGTCTGCCATAATATAATAGAGACAGTAGATCTAGCTGGTCTGCCATAATATAATAGAAACAGTAGATCTCGCTGGTCTGTCATAATATAATAGAGACAGTAGATCTAGCTGGTCTGTCATAATATAATAGAGACAGTAGATCTTGCTGGTATGTCATAATATTATAGAGAGTAGATCTAGCTGGTCTGCCATAATATGATGAAGACAGTAGATCTAACTGGTCTGTTCATAATATAATAGAGACAGTAGATCTAGCTGGTCTGTCATAATATAATATAGACAGTAGATCTAGCTGGTCTGCCATACTATTACAGAGACAGCAGATCTAGCTGGTCTGTCATAATACAATAGAGACTGTAGATCTGGCTGGTCTGCCATACTATAATAGAGACAGTAGATCTAGCTGGTCTGTCATAATACAATAGAGACAGTAGATCTAGCTGGTTTACCAGCCCTGGTTGCACAATCGATATGCTGATAGAATTTAGGAAGTCTTGATTGCAGATTGGCCTTGTTAAAATCTCCAGCTACAATGAACGCAGCCTCAGGATATGTGGTTTCCAGTTTACATAGAGTCAAATGAAGTTCATTCAGGCTGTGATTATAATCGAAGAGAATTCTCTTGGTAGATAATGTGGTCAACATTTGATTGTGAGGAATTCTAAGTCAGTTGAACAGAAGGACTTGAGTTCCTGTATGTTGTTATGATCACACAACGTCTCGTTAATCACAAGGCATACCCCCCTGCCCTTCTTCTTACCAGAAAGATGCTTGTTTCTATCGGCGCGATGCGTAACCAACTGGGCTATACGGGACCACTAACTCAACAAACTGACCCATACAGGACCACCAAATATACCAACGGATTCTTACAGGACCACCAACACAACCAACTGATTCTTACAGGACCACCAACTATACCAACTGATTCTTACAGGACCACCAACTATACCAAATTATTCATACTGGACCTCCAACTATACCAAATTATTCATACTGGACCTCCAACTATACCAACTGATTCAAACAGGTCCACCAACTATAGCAAATGATTCATATAAGTCCACCAACTATACCAACTGATTCATACAGGACCACCAACTATAGCAAATGATTCATATAAGTCGACCAACTATACCAACTGATTTATACAGGACCACCAACTCTTCCAACTGGGCCAAACATGACCACTAATAACACCAACTGATTCATACAGGAACACCAACTATACCAACTGATTCATACAGGACCACCAACTATACCAACTGATTCAAAAAGGACCAGCAACTATACCAACTGATTCATACATGACCACCAACTCTACCAAATTATTCATACTGGACCACCAACTATACCAACTGATTCATACAGGACCACCAACTATAGCAAGTGACTCATATAAGTCCACCAACTATACCAACTGATTCATACAGGACCACCAACTCTACCAACTAATTCATACAGGACCACCAACTATACCAACTGATTCATACAGGACCACCAACTATAGCAAGTGACTCATATAAGTCCACCAACTATACCAACTGATTCATACAGGAACACCAACTATACCAACTGATTCATACAGGACCACCAACTATACCAACTGATTCATACAGGACCACCAACTAAGCAACTGATTCATACAGGACCACCAACTCTACCAACTGACCCATACAGGCCCACCAACTATACAAACTGTGCCGCACAGGACCACCAACTATACCAACTGATTCATACAGGACCACCAACTATACCAACTGATTCATACAGGACCACCAACTGTACCAACTGACCCATACAGGACCACCAACTATACCAACTGTGCCGCACAGGACCACCAACTATACCAACTGATTCATACAGGACCACCAACTATACCAACTGATTCATACAGGACCACCAACTGTACCAACTGACCCATACAGGACCACCAACTATACCAACTGTGCCACACAGGACCACCATCTATACAAACTGTGCAGCACAGGACCGCCATCTATACAAACTGTGCAGCACAGGACCACCAACTATACAAACTGTGCAGCACAGGACCACCAACTATTCCAACTGATTCATTCAGGACCACCAACTATACCAACTGATTCATACAGGACCACCAACTGTACCAACTGACCCATACAGGACCACCAACTATACCAACTGTGCCACACAGGACCACCATCTATACAAACTGTGCAGCACAGGACCGCCATCTATACAAACTGTGCAGCACAGGACCACCAACTATACAAACTGTGCAGCACAGGACCACCAACTATTCCAATTGATTCATACAGGACCACCAACTCTACCAACTGACACATACAGGACAACCATCTATACCAACTGGGCTACAAAGGACCACTAACTCTACCATCTGACCCATACAGGACCTCCAACTGTACCATGATTCATGCAGGACCACCATCTATACCAACTGGGCTATACGGGACCACTAACTCCACCAACTGACCCATACAGGACCACCAACTCTACCAACTGGGCTACACTGGACCACTAACTCAACAAACTGAGCCATACAGGACTACCAACTATACCAACTGGGACATACAGGAACACTAACTCTCCCAACTGACCCATATTGGCCCATCCAAAAAAAACGGATTCCTGCAGGACCACCAACTGATTCATACAGGACCACCAACTCTACCAACTGGACCATACAATACCACCATCTCTACCAACTGGGCCATACAGGACCACCAACTCTACCAACTGATTCTTACAGGACCACCAACACTACCAACTGACCCAAACATCTCTTGAAGATCGGAAAATAAGTTTTCTTCTTACTCCTTATTGTTGACTGATTTTACTATACATCACTAAATAATTTAATCAGAACAAAATAAGCTTTATCTTATACAATTTGATTATCCAATACAACTCTTCCTGCAAAATGGCATTACTAATTCCATGCTCCCATTTCAGATTTGCAGTGTGTTCATCATTGTACATTACTCACGTTCGAAATATGTCCACAGTAAATTTTTCCTAAGAGTAGTTAATCAATCTCTATTGATTTCCACTGAACCCTGGTTTGTGATCTGTACTCACATAATTTACATCAACTGCCAGCCTTTTCTCTGGACAAACAGTTATATTTACCCAGGCAGTTGGTGAGACAGAAGAAAGATGGAGGGAGGCGGGTCCAGATAAATGCTCAGCATGTAATGAGTCCTTCGTCACAAATGGCACCCTATTCCCTATATAGTGCACTGCTTTTAAACAGAACCCTATGGGTCCGGGTCAAAAGTAGTGCTCTATGTGGGAATAGGGTACCATTTGTGATGTAGTCAGTGAGTGTTAATTCAGCAGGCTGGCTGTAGAGCAGAGGCAGAGGCCACAGAATTAGGTCACCCTGTTTACTGAGCTGCAGTGTCGTCGTCCATACCCTCAGAGATCCACTGAGCTAATATCGTTGTTCAGAGGGAGAAACAGACTGAAAGGACCATAGAGAGACCACGACAACATGTATCAGCTACCACCCAGGAGCTCACTACATAGGGCTTCACAATGGATCTTGTGACACAATATGGAGCGCCAGTACTGTATGGTTCAGGAAATTCTGTAATGATTATGCAAGAGCCTAGCTCAAGAATCTAGCTTTTTGCATACATCAATGTAGTATGTGCAATTTGTACAGAATACAGTATGTGTTTATTACTGTGGTAAGAGTGAGAATCAATTCAAACACAGATCTTCAGATATTAACATGTTTTTGTTTCTTAGTCTAATCCGTGAAGATGAAAGTACAAATTGTCTGGTGGAAAAGAAAGCATTCACATGACATAAAACAACGAAAATAATCAACATCCTCATCACTCACACAGTAAATAGAAATCACTAATTTCAACTGTAATGAATTCAATTATATACACTCAGTGTACAAAACATTAAACATTCCTAATATTGAGTTGCACCACCCCCTTTTGCCCTCAGAACAGCCTCAATTCGTTGAAAGCGCTCCACAGGGATGCTGGCCCATGTTGACTCCAATACGTTCCACAGTTGTGTAAAGTTGGCTGCATGTCCTTTGGATGGTGGAACATTCTTGATACACACGGGTAACTGTTGAGCATGAAAAACCCAGCAGCGTTGCAGTTCTCGACACACTCAAACTGGTGCGCCTGGCACCTACTTCCATACCCTGTTCAAAGGCACTTATATCTTTTGTCTTGCCCATTCACACTCTGAATGGCACATACACTATGTCTCAATTGTCTCAAGGCTTAAAAATCCTTCTTTAACCAGTCTCCTCCCTTTCATCTCCACTGATTGAAGTGGATTTAACAAGTGACATCAATAACGGATCATAGCTTTCACCTGGATTCACCTGGTCAGTCTGTCATTGAAAGAGAGGTGTTCGTAATGTTTTGTAGAATCAGTGTATTTCCTTCTGTGTGCTCCATTTATACATTCATTCATAACAGACACACAATGCTTGACAGACAGTTTACCTGTAATAATTGCTTAGAAGTAGTGTGAGTGTGTCTGTGTGTGTGTGTGTGTGTGTGTGTGTGTGTGTGTGTGTGTGTGTGTGTGTGTGTGTGTGTGTGTGTGTGTGTGTGTGTGTGTGTGTGTGTGTGTGTGTGTGTGTGTGTGTGTGTGTGTGTGTGTGTGTGTGTGTGTGTGTACGCATGAGCGTGAGCGTGAGTGCCTCTGTGTGTGTGTGTGTGCGCGTGCGTGAGTGTATGTTTCTCACTGTAAAGGTGCTGATTATTCATCTTAGAAATGTGTTATGTTCCAGGAACTGTAACAGCACAACAGGCAATGTCATCTGCCAATGTCATTTCACGCTCGGTTGGGTGTGAATCAATTTCATTCCATGGAACAATTACTCAAGATTGCAATAATCTTTTTCAGCCCAATCATAATACTTGAATCAGATCATTGTGCTCAGCTTCAACATACAGTATAAGGATGGGAATAGACAGGCCAGGCTCAGTGCTTTGAGAGTGTGACATTGCAGACCATGACAGGTCATTTCCACAGAGCCAGCCACAGAAATCATAAATCTTTTTATTTTTTGTATTTAAATCTACAGCTGAAGTGAAATATTTCCCTTTTTTTCTCTCTCTCTCTGGCTAAATAAATAAATACCACTCGTGATCCCTGTGAGCTCTGAGAATCCTACAGTTTACATAGTGGAGGCAGGCTAGTCAAACAGTACACTGAATGGCTAGAAGATAAATGCTCTCAAACTCTCCCATTACTCACAAGAAGAATGTTATAGCCTCTGGCTGAGAAGAGAAACAGAAAGCCTGGGGTAGCGTCCCAAATGGCACCCTATTCACTCTATAGTGCACTACTTTTGACTAGGCACTATATAAATCAAATTTTATTTGTCACATACGCCGAATACAACAGGTTGTAGTGCTTACTTACAAGACCTTAACCAACAATGCAGTTTTACGAAAATACCTCAAAAAAGTAAGAGGGTATGGGGTGCCATTTGGGACATTTGAGACATATTCTGGATTCTTAAAAGAAACGCTTATAAGAAGTCCCGCTACGCCCTCCAATGAACCATCAAACAGGCAAAGCGTCAATACAGGACCAAGATCATATCCTACTACACCGGCTCTGACGCTCATCGGAGGTGGCAAACCATCACAGATTACAAAGGGAAACTCAGCCGTGAGCTGCCCAGTGACTCAAGCTTCGAGGCAAGAAACACTGAACCATGCATGAGATCACAAGCTGTTCTGGACGACTGTGTGATTACGCTCTCCGTAGCCTATGTGAGTAAGACACTTAAACAGGTTAACATTCAGACGGATTACCAGGATGCGTACTCAAAGCAAGCGCTGACCAGCTAGCAAGTGTCTTCATTTATATTTTCAACCTCTCCCTGACCCAGTCTGTAATACCTACATGTTTCAAGCAGACCACCATGGTCCCTGTGCCCAAGAACGCCAAGGTACATTGTCTAAATTACTATCGCCCTGTAGCACTCACATCTGTAGCTATGAAATGCTTAGAAAGGCTGGTCATAGCTCACATCAACACCATCATCCCAGACATCCTCGACCCACTCCAATTCGCATACCGACCCAACAGATTCACAGATGATGCAATCTCTATTGCTCTCCACACTGTCCTTTTTCCACCTGGACAAAAGGAACACCTGTGTGAAAATGCAGTTCAGCGTTCAACACCATAGTGCCCTGCAGCCTCATCACTAAGCTAAGGACCCTGCAATTAAACACTTCCCTTTGCACCTGGATCCTAGACTTCCTGACGGGCCGCCCACAGGTGGTGAGGGTAGGTAACAAATCATCAGCAAAGCTGATCCTTAACACGTGAAAACCCCTCAGAGTGTATGCTTTCTCCCCTCCCGTACTCCCTGTTCACCCACGAATGCAAGGCCGTGCACGACTCCAACACCATCAAATCAAATCAAATTGTATTTGTCACATGCGCCGAATACAATAAGTGTAGACTTTCCCGTGAAATGCTTACTTACAAGCCCTTAACCAACAGTGCAGTTCAAGAATAAAAAAATATTTACCAAGTTGACTAAAATTAAAAGTTATAATAAAATTCGCACACGCTCCAGCAGGTATATTTCACTGGTCATCCCCAAAGCCAACTCCTCTTGGCCGCCTTTCCTTCCAGTTCTCTGCTGCCAATGACAGGAACGAATTGCAAAAATCACTGAAGTTGGAGTCTTATATCTACCTCACTGACTTTAAGAAACAGCTGTCAGAGCAGCTTACCAATCATTGCAGCTGTACGCAGCCCATCTGTAAGTAGCCCACCCAACTACCTCATCCCCATGTTGTTATTTTTTTTTGTTCCTTTGCACCCCAGTATCTCCACTTGCACATTCATCTTCTGCACATCTATCACTCCAGTGTTCAATTGCTAAATTGTAATTATTTCACCACTTTGGCCTATTTGTTGCCTTACCTCCCTAATCTTACTACATTTGCACACACTGTATATACATTTTTCTATTGTGTTATTGACTGTACATTTGTTTATCCCATGTGGAACTCTGTGTTGTCTGTGTCGTACTGCTTTGCTTTATCTTGGCCAGGTTGCAGTTGTAAATGAGAACTTGTTCTCAACTGGCCTACCTGGTTAAATAAAGGTGAAATAAAAATATGTATATTTTTTTAAATTACAAGCAGTGGAGGGTAGAGCCATGGTGTAGCCGGAGGACATCTGTCTTCTGTCCTCCCCTGGGTATATTGACTTCAGTACAAAACCCAGGAGGCTCATTGTTTTCACCCCCTTTCATAGACACAATAATTATTACAACTTCCGGAGTACGTCCTCCAACCTATCAGAGCTCTTGCAGCATGAACTGACATGTTGTCCACCCAATCAAAGGATCAGAGAATTAATCTAGTATTGAAAGCGTAATCTACAGCTAACTAGCACTGCAGTGCTTAAAATGTGTTGAGTAATTGACTCAAGGACAAAGAAAGACAGTAGTTGAACAGTTTTGAACACATTCATTTCTTCCAAAATGTGGGAGAAGAGAGAGAAATAGAGAGAGGAATTTGATCATTTATTTTCACTTTCAGTTTCACTTACTTAGTTAGCAAATGCAGCTAGCTAGTTTAGCCTACTGAAACACATCCCTCAAACAGAGGGATGCTACCGTTAGCTAGCTGACTATGACTTTCCAACACAACACTGGAACTCTTCCAAGTCAAGGTAAGCTTTTGGTTTTATTAATTTATTGCCATACATGAATGTGTCCAAACTCTCGTTTGCAACCGTTGGACTAATGATTACACTCTATATCAGCTATATCACCTCAAATTTGTCTCTTGACCTGTGTGCACCTACACTGTGTGCACCTACACTGTGTGCACCTACAACTGTCATTCATTCGTAGGCTAGGTTGTAGCAACCACATGATGGGTATAGGGAAAATTCGAGTATCATGTAGTAACCTAAACCTATCGCTGTTACATTGAACTGAGTGAATGAAATACGAATGACAGTCATCCAATATGCTGTAATAGAAATAAGCCAATGCTCAAGAAAGAAAAATTGTAAACGACACTGACCACCACTGGTTACAAAAAAAAATCCCTTACGTTGATTACTTATTTCAAATCCAATCAGTTTTCCACATGGATTCAAATTCATCACATTGAATTTTGTTGTTGAAATGACGTGGAAATGTTTTTTTTTTAAACGTTTTTGCCTAGTGGATAGGGTTTTAGATCAGAGACATTGTTGTAATTTCTATCATGAACACAGAAAAGAGGATCACAAACGGGAGTGTGAACATGAATTCAGAAAGCTGCTTTATGTGTGTAGCATGGGGGACAGGTGATGTTTCATTGTGGAGCTATTCCCCTTACACCCACACTTTGCAAAGCACAGCTTCGGCAGAGTCTGAAGAAAGACACCCTACTTGTTGCGTGTTGTGTTGCCACAGCAATATTTATATTTATCATGGAAGACAGCTAAACAAATAGATGAAGTACAACAACATAACATGTTCTGTACTTCAATTACTTTACAGGGCTGAGCCACGTGGGTTAAAAACCAACAAACCATAACTTTCCCTGAAACTTCCTCCCCCCACGGTGACCGTTGATGGGTTCTCCCTGACAAAGCATTCATTATTGCAGAGAACAGAGTGCACTATAATCTCTTCTCCTCCTTTTTTCTCTTCCCTCAATCCTCTAGCTCTCTCTCTCTCTCACTCTCTCTGTCCAAGTCAAGATGAACACTGTCTGGTTGCAAAATGCAATCTGACGCTATGGTGAAGGTAGTGACTATTCCATGACAGTCAGAGAATAATATATTTTTATAGCTGTAGCTGGTACCATTATTGTGTTCTGCTGCATGACCAGAAGTGCAGATCAAATGGAAACAACTGCTGAGTGTCAGTTAGGAACTGATCCTGGTTCAATGGGAGAGACTGCTATGGAAATGAGAATGAGGAGGCAGGATCCCATGCTAGTGCAGATTAAACTCTTTTATTGTTTATCTGGGAGTTCAATGCACTGGGCCTCAATGGTATCCAGACACACACAGTAGGTCCAGACACAGCAGTCTACACCCCATCAAAAGGTCACACACTGACTGAGCCAGGATATCATGAACATGTAAGAAATATGCAGTACATATTGCTTAGTCAATTCTGTTGCAATCGTTCACATTACTGAAGCACTAGTTTCATTTAATAATTGTTTGTGGCAGAATCTGTTTTGTCAACATTACAATTTTTTGTTAATAGAAACATATTTCCACATTAAGAACAATGTCAACATGTGTACAGTATGAGCCAATGAAACACCACAAATATGCTTTTTAATGCATATACAGTATATACACCCAGCATTGTAGGCCTCTCAGAACTGATTGTAGCAGATGCAGTAGGATTATAATTATTTCCTAGGCCTGATAGAACCAGTGTAGAAATCAAGATTTCTTCAAGAGCTTCACATTGCAGAGAGAAACCTCCTACCAATTCACTCACTGCAGGACAGCAAATAAATAAAAGAGTAGCCCTGTGGCAGTAACAAGCCAATAAAGTACGGCTATGTTTTACAGGTGAGTGAGACAATGGAGCAAAAAGGATTGTTATCTTGCAAAATGTCACTCTGTACTTTACAAGGCAGAGAGTGGACAGAGTCTGTCCAGCAGAGCACTCTCTGTTATTAAGGGTTAGGATCTGACAGAGAACTGGGGTTCCATCAATAACCCTGTGATGGAGATTCTGTGTGATGTTGTGAATGGTTGTGGTGGTTGTAGTGGTTGTGGAGATGATGATGATGATGGGTATTTGTTAGGTTTAGGTATAATTTATAATATACCCTTTGCAAATAATATATATTATGTGTGCTAAGTAAGAACTAGAAGCCAAAGTTCATACATGGAATGAAATATGAATGAATCTAAGCCAACAACAGAAAACCAAAGCAGGGATGATACTGCACATATAGTTGAAGTCGGAGGTTTACATACACCTTAGCCAAATACATTTAAACTCTGTTTTTCATCATTCCTGACATTGAATCTGAGTAAAAATTCCCTGTCTTAGGTCAGTTAGGATCACCACTTTATTTTAAGAACGTGAAATGTCAGAATAATAGTAGAGAGAATGATTTACTTCAGCTTTTATTTCCTTCATCACATTCCCAGTGGATCAGAAGTTTACATACACTCAATTAGCATTGCCTTTAAATTGTTTAACTTGGGTCAAACGTTTCGGGTAGCCTTCCACAAGCTTCCCACAATAAATTGGGTGCATTTTGGCCCATTCCTCCTTACAGAGCTGGTGTAACTGAGTCAGGTTTGTATAGAATTTTGTATAGAATTGAGGTCAGGGCTTGTGATGGCCACTCCAATACCTTGACTTTGTTGTCCTTAAGCCATTTTGCCACATCTTTGGAAGTATGCTTGAGGTCAGTGTCCATTTGGAAGACCCATTTGTGACCAAGCTACACTGTATCTTCCTGACTGATGTCTTGAGATGTTGCTTCAATATATCTACAATTTTCCTACCTCATGATGCCATCTATTTTGTGAAGTGCACCAGTCCCTCCTGCAGCAAAGCACCCCCACAACATGATGCTGCCACCCCCGTGCTTCACGGTTGGGATGGTGTTCTTTGGCTTGCAAGCCCCCCCTTTTTCCTCCAAACATAACGATGGTCATTATGGCCTAACAGTTCTATTTTTGTTTCATCAGACCAGAGGACATTTCTCCAAAAAGTAAGATCTTTGTCCCCATGTGCAGTTGCAAACAGTAGCATGGATTTTTTTATCGCGGTTTTGGAGCAGTGGCTTCTTCCTTGCTGAGCGGACTTTCAGGTTTTGTCGATATAGGACTTGTTTTACTGTGGATATAGATACTTTTGTACCTGTTTCCTCCAGCATCATCACAAGGTCCTTTGCTATTGTTCTTGGATTGATTTGTACTTTTCGCACCAACGTGCGTTCATCTCTAGGAGACAGAACGTGTCTCCTTCCTGAGCAGTATGACGGCTGCGTGGTCCCATGGTGTTTATACTTGCGTACTATTGTTTGTACAGATGAACGTGGTACCTTCAGGCGTTTGGAAATTGCTCCCAAGAATGAGCCAGACCTCAAATTAAGATCCTACATCTGTACCACTGGTCAAAACAGCTTTTACTCTACCTCTGCCTACTGTGTTTACGTGGCTTGTTTTACCGAAAGCACAAAAGCACCAATGCACTAACTCACAGCCCTCAATTACCAGGAGCCGCTGAGCAGCCAAAACACTGGCCTCATCATGTCAGCATTAGCCTTCTAGAGTCCACCGAGACTGCAATCACCAGCGCACAACACAAATATAAACACATTAGACTTAATTAGATCAAGGCCAGGGCTTTGACTCAATGAAATCTAATACATATTATGTTGGATTTAATCCAGTTGGTTTCTATGGTGTTGTTGTTTCAGTGTGTGGGGAATGAGGCAATGAGGGAATGCAGTGCTGCTGTGGGCTGGAGCTTGTTTGTGTGTCTCTCTGGACCAGCCATTGTTTGGTGGGTGTGTGCGCGCGCACATGCATGCATGTATGTGTGTGATCCTGCATACATATGCATGTAGGTCACTGTGAACATATGCTCCTTTTCCAGCTCTCCTCCTAACTATGTTGAACACTGACCTCTACCACATGTCAGGCTTCTGGGTGTGAGTTGATCCAGGGGGACAACACTGCGGTGGGTCCTGGTGCCACGGGTGATGGGTGGGGGGTTCTCGGAGGGGCTGGAGGGGGGCTGTCACAGGTTTGTCCATCTCCTTGCTCACGGCCAGACGGTACCGGTCTACTCAGCCGACACCTCCACACAGAGAAGAGAGAAAAAAAGGGGGAGGAAAGAGGAGGGGCAGGGGGAAGAGGAGGGGTAAGAGCGGTGGAGGCAAAGCAGGTTAGAGACGATCAGAGTGAAGTGGACAGGGGCACCATCACTAGTGAAGTCACTGTAGACTGATCGTAGCCCCCTGTTCATACCCTTCGCTGTCCCTCCTTGTGTCTGCCAATGCCATGCCTCTGTTAACTCTACATGACACCATGGATCACAGAGATCAGTTCTAGTGCTCCTGACAGAGACCAGCGGCCTCCCTCATCTGTACCATTAGAACAGCAAGCAGCACCAGGCACCCTACAGACATCTCTGTGTCCACACCCTGGAATCAATTAGACACCTCTGTCTGCATTGGCACTGGGCATGTCCATACCACTGACGTCATCCTCACCCTCAAGTCATTATTAACATCTGGAGCTGATGCTGGTGGGAGAGGAGAGAGAGAAGGATGGAGAGGCACCTGCCCTTCACTGTAAAAAGTGAGACGGTGCTATTGTTCATCTGAAGTGCTTTTACTCGACCTATTCGATTACATTTGTCTGAAATCAAATAATACATTTAAGCCACACTTCCAATTTTTAGAAATTGCTTTCAACACCTCATGCGCATGTGCATTTCGTAATGTTGGGGGCAATGTAGCGGTGGCAGCCTATCAGAATAATTGTAGGTGTGGCTTATTGGGAGAGTGGCTTTCAGTTTGTTGTTTTGGCCACCCGTGATAGTGAATATCATTCCAATTAATGTGTTCTCTTTTCTTTGTTAGACAAGGTTAATCTTGTACATTGCCAGCACTGAATCCATAATGATACTTGTATAACTGCATGTGATACTAAAGAGTCTGATAAGGTCTCTATTTTTAAGATAGTCACCATTTGGCTACAATATAGTTGAAAAAGTAATGTAAAAAATATGGTTGGAGTCATTATTTCCTGTTATTGAACCAACTTCATTTATTGATTTACAGGGAATTTATTGAATTGCTTGTAACCCAGTTGAAGAAATTAGAATAGGTCTTTCCAAAGTTTAAAATCAATTTGGAACAGGATGAAAAATGTGTATTTACGTGAAATATTAGTTTGTATTTATGTTATTTATTAGGTTTAACAAAAGGGGAAAAGTAAGTTCAATGTTGAAAGAAATAAGTTGTAACTTGAAAAATAGGTTTGTTAATAATCAAATACAACAATTGACATTGATTGAATCATATATTTGGTTTTCAATTGAGAAAACCTAACTTATTTACTTGTAACCACTTTAAGTCATTTTTTTACAGTGTTGTTTATAGCAGACCAGGAGGAGCATGATTATGATCGACATGCCCCTGAATTCACAGGCCAGACAGAAAATGCCAAATGATCGCCCACTTGGCGTTATCAAATCAAAATCAAATGTATTTATATAGCCCTTCGTACATCAGCTGATATCTTAAAGTGCTATATAGAAACCCAGCCTAAAACCCCAAACAGCAAGCAATGCAGGTGTTGAAGCACGATGGCTAGGAAAAGTTCCTAGAAAGGCCAAAACCTAGGAAGAAACCTAGAGAGGAACCAGGCTATGAGGGGTGGCCAACATGGTCAAGATGTTCATAAATGACCAGCATGGTCAAATAATAGGTCTGGGACAGGTAGCATGTCCGGTGAACAGGTCCGGATTCCATAGCCGCAGGCAGAACAGTTGAAACTGGAGCAGAAGCACGGCCAGGTGGACTGGGGACAGCAAGGAGTCATCATGCAAGGTAGTCCTGAGGCATGGTCCTAGGGCTCAGGTCCTCCGAGAGAGAGAAAGAAAGAAAGAAGGAATTAGAGAGAGCATACTTAAATTCACACAGGACACTGGATAAGACAGGAGAAGTACTACAGATATAACAAACTGACCCTAGCCCCCCGACACAAACTACTGCAGCATAAATCACGGTGGATCCTCACGGCTCTGATTTCTCAACTGTCTCACAGTGACCAACAGAGAGACAGAAGTAGGTGTATCTGCTGCTAGTAACCTGACCAGAGCCTGCTGCCTGCCATCCTCCCGCCGGCCTCTTTCCCACACTATGAAACCACTCAATTGTCACAGCCGCTGCCTCAGCAGCTTCCTGGCCAACGGACACAATGAGTGACATTAAGAGGCCCATTGCAGTAATGTGCAAACATCACTGTTTGGCTGGACCCAGCCATTCTCTCCCTCCAGAAGGATTCCCAGAGCAGAGCAGGACCCAAGGCTGTGTGCAGTTACACATCTCTAATCCTGTAATTACTGGCCCATCAGCGCCTAGTAAAACCATAATTGCAAACAGCTGTCTGTTTGTTTTTCCTTTTCCTCTCTCCAATCTGCAGCCATGACCAATCTGACATTTGCTAACGCATCTCTGGACCGCCAATAGAGGGGTTTGGGTTCGGGTTGAGAGATCCGGTCCAAATTACACTTGGCTGAGTCCCCGTGCCAAGTAGGGGTAGAGTGAGCAACCTCAAGTATGGCAGCAGCTCTTACTCAAACATCCCATGGTTCCAAAGGCTAGAGTGTGATCTCAGAGAGAAATGGATACAGAATCTAAGCTGAAAGAAAGAAAGACAGAGAAACAAAAGAGGGATGTACAGACAGACAGTGAGATATCCCAGGGGCAGTCTTTGCTCTGGACTCAGATGATCAATAGAGACATGTCTAACTTCATTCCGTTCTGTATTCTCAGTGAAGGTCATTGTTTGCTTTTCTCTCTTTGTACATGTTACATTTCACAGTCTATTGCTTCATTATCATATAATGACTTGAAGGCTCCTCCATCTCATCTGCAAGAATTGATAGAAGGCATGACAGAAAAAATGACTTCAATTCAGCTCCACAGTAAGAAATACATTATGTTCTGTGTAAAGTAGCCTACAGCAGATAAATATCAAATGGAAAAACAGAGACAAAAACTGTCAAGAAATACAATCAAAAAACAATAAAGCCAAACAACACAATCAGACTACAGAGAAATGACATGATTAAAGTTGTTTATAATACCAGAATGGAAATTATTTTTCTAAATTGTCTTTCTGCAATATTGCTTCTTATGTGGTTAGGGACACAGTGCAACCTCATATACTGAGTAATTCTGCATACCGGTACACGTACAACATGTTATTAAAATAAAAGAGGTGCAGAAAATACACACCTGATATTATACATGAATCAAGGTAATACGGCATACATTAATAAGATCATGACATATAATCTGTAGACTTCATAAACTACTGTATACTGGTTTGTGAGATAGGCTACCTTATCCCGCATTGCCTCTAGGTTCTGGCAACACAGGATCATTTCATGGGTTTCATTCCTGCCTATCCCCAGGAGTCAGCATCAGACAGAGACAGGAGACAGACAGGCATTCTAATGTGCTGCTTGGCTCTCTGTCCTCACTCTGCTGTAGCAACGCTGATAGAAATGATGGTTTTTATATGTATCTCTCTGAGTGGCAGCAGATGTTTCTCCATTCTACCGGCAGCGCTCTGTTCCTGAGGGAAATCAGGGAAAACTACACACTATAAAATTAAACCACTGACACTTCACCAGCCCTGAAAGCAAATGGGCCTGCAGCATCGGCAGCTAGCAAGCTGGAGCGAATCCCTCATTTCTCATTCTGGAGTTGCTGGTCTTTTCTCATCTGCAGCTAATATTCATCAACAGTGTCGGGATCAACAGTGGACTTTTTAATGGATAAATACAGACTTGTTTTATACAATGATATCAATTGACCCAACTAATAACATACTTTGACTGAACATAGGATTAAAAGAATCCCAGATGGGAATCCTGGCAGCTGCAATACACTGTACACACAAACACTAACTATTTACATTAGCTGGTGCCACAGCTGATTTTCTGCTTCTACGCCAAAATGCAATTGTGTTGAACATCAGTGTGTTCCAGTTCAAATCTGGTCTTCTCTGGTTTTGAAGATGTTGGATTGTCATTATACCGTAACTAATGTTGGAAGAATCTTGAAAGATGTGGGTTTTATAAAACAATTGCTTGGTGAAACTGAAACCATGTTCTTCTGGCCGAGCTAAAGACACTATAAACATGAAACCTACTGTACACTGTGTCTACAAAACATGAAGTATTTCCATGACATAGACTGATCAGTTGAATCCAGGTCAAAGCTATGATCCCTTATTGATGTCACTTATTTAATCCACTTCAATCAGTGTAGATAGAGGGGAAGAGACATGTTAAATAAGGATTTTTAAACCTTGAGACAATTTAAACATGGATTGTATATGTGTGCAAGACAAAATATTTAAGTGCTTTTGAAAGAGGTATGGTAGTAGGTACCAGACGCACCAGTTTGTGTCAAGAACTGCAACATTGCTGTTTTTCATGCTCAACAGTTTCCCGTGTGTATCAAGAATGGTCCACCACCCAAAGGACATCCAGCCTACTTAACACAACTGTGGGAAGCACTGGAGTCAACATGGGTCGTCATCCCTGTGGAACGCTTTCAACACCTTGTGGAGTCCATGTCCCAACAAATTGAGGCTGTTCTGAGGACAAAAGAGGTTACAACTCAATATTATTGTTTACACTCAGTGTATAACTTCAGTATGCATGACTGTGGCTTATTAAAGAGCAAACGAATGCAAAAAAAAGACTTATCTGATTGAAAATGACATTCGGTATGTGGCACCAATATTAGTTAGAAACATTTATTCCAGTGCCAAAATGTACAAAAAAGGAATGATAATTTTGGTGATAAAGGCAGTTTATTATTGTGAGATTTGTGTAACTGAGGTTGTCACGCCTTACACGAGGGTTGGGTTTGGATTACAATCATGCCCACTTGCCCACTAACACGAGATGAACAGCTGCGCTGACTGTGCTCTATCCAATCGTAGCCTCCAGACAGTGAGACAGACCTGTCTATTAGGCAGTGCCTCGGACTCTGACTTGTTTACATAAGACAACACGTCGCCAATGTTATGTTGAAGGAACACTAGGCCCCTAAGACTTCTTTTCTCCCAACCCACCTCCACCCCCAAACATTTGGGGGACTAAACTATTTGTATTATTAAAATGTTTATGGATTTGTTTTTATTTTTATTTTCTTGTCTTTTTCCATATGTTCTTAATCATAGGCATGTACCATTGACAGCCGTTACAAATAACCATCCCATAATAGGGAAAAACCTTATGGAGAGGCCACTTGCTGATATGTTTGATAGGGATCACAGTCTGACACTGGTTAGGACAAAAGGACAACTGAGATGTGTTTGATAGGGATCACAGTCTGCCACTGTTTAGGACAAAAGGACAACTGAGATGTGTTTGATAGGGATCACAGTCTGACACTGGTTAGGACAAAAGGACAACTGAGATGTGTTTGATAGGGATCACAGTCTGACACTGGTTAGGACAAAAGGACAACTGAGATGTGTTTGATAGGGATCACAGTCTGACACTGTTTAGGACAAAAGGACAACTGAGATGTGTTTGATAGGGATCACAGTCTGCCACTGTTTAGGGCAAAATGAGAATTGAGACGATTCACACTTGCATCCCAACTGCCACCCATTCACAAGAATCTTGTGTCACAACCTTTGTAACATGATTCTCTACGAAACAGTGTATACTTTATTTACCATAGTTTGACAGCTTGCTGATGATGAAGTTGTAGACAAGTTCTCAGAAATCAGTTCTGAGCGCAGCCAGAAACAGTTGACTCGCTTTATACTGTCTGCAGTGCACTGACATTTTCATGCAATTTTATTTACTTGAGAAATACTGCACTAAACACCAGCTAGATGTACAATTGCAGTATCTTAGATCAATTCTGACTATTTTGAGGTAGTGGTAGTCAAGTGGCTATGTTGTTGCTACTGTGCCTCAAGATGGACAAACAATAGTAACTGCCAGGGTACAATATGCAAACATAACACAACCACATCCATAGGGCGGCATACAATTGGCCCAGCGTCGTCCGGGTTAGGGGAGGGTTTGGCTGGGGTAGGCCGTCATTGCAAAATAAGAATTTGTTCTTAACTAACTTGCCTAGTTACATTTTTTTTTAAACTTGCCTAGTTAAATAAATACATTATAAATCAGCTGGGCTAGACAATCTGGACCCTCTCTTTCTAAAATTATCCACCGCCATTGTTGCAACCCCTATTACCAGTCTGTTCAACCTCTCTTTCGTTTCGCCCGAGATCCCTAAAGATTGGAAAGCTGCCGTGGTCATCCTCCTCTTCAAAGGGGGTGACACTCTACATTTACATTACATTTAAGTCATTTAGCAGACGCTCTTATCCAGAGCGACTTACAAATTGGTGCATTCACCTTATGACATCCAGACCCAAACTTCTATCTATAGCTCTGGATCCAACAGCAGCATACAGCTGAGATGACATCACATCCTGTTCTATCACCTCTCTAATTATAATGATTCCCTCCACACTACCACTGCCCTGGCTCCCAGTTGAACCTAGACCCAAACTGTTACAGACCTATATCCATCCTGCCTTGCCTTTCTAAAGTCTTTGAAAGCCAAGTTAATAAACAGATCACCATTTCGAATCCCACCGTACCTTCTCCGCTGGGCAATCCGGTTTCCAAGCTGGTCACCGATGCACCTCAGCCACGCTCAAGGTACGAAACGATATCATAACCGCCATCGATAAAAGACAGTATTGTGCAGCCGTCTTCATCGACCTGGCCAAGGCTTTCAATTCTGTCAATCACCGCATTCTTATCGACAGACTCAATAGCCTTGGTTTCTCAAATGACTGCCTCGCCTGGTTCACCAACTAGTTCGCAGACAGAGTTTAGTATGTAAAATCTTTACTCTGTATATATCAACAATGTCGCTCTTGCTGCGGGTGATTCCCTGATCCACCTCTACGCAGACGACACCGTTTTGTATACATCTGGCCCTTCTTTCTACACTGTGTTAACTAACCTCCAAACGAGTTTCAATGCCATACAACACTCCTTCTGTGGCCTCCAACTGCTCTTAAACGCTAGCAAAACCAAATGCATGCTTTTCAAGAGTTCACTGCCCGCACCCGCCTGCCCGACTAGCATCACCACCCTGGACGGTTCTAACCTAGAATACGTGGACACCTACAAATACCTAGGTGTCTGGCTAGACAGTAAAATCTCCTTCCAGACTCATATCAAACATCTCCAATCCAAAATCAAATCTAGAATCGTCTTTCTATTTCCCAACAAAGCCTCCTTCACTCACGCCATGGATGCAGTCTATCACAGTGCCATCCATTTTGTTACCAAAGCGCCTTATACCACCCACCACTGCGACCTGTATGCTCTAGTCATCTGGCCCTCGCTACGTATTCGTCGCCAGACCCACTGGCTCCAGGTCATCTATAAGTCTATACTAGGTAAAGCTCCGCCTTATCTCAGCTCACTGCTCACAATAACAACACCCACCCGTAGCACGCGCTCCAGCAGGTATATCTCACTGGTCATCCTCAAAGCCAACACCTCCTTTGGTCGCTTCCAGGTCTCTGCTGCCAGTGACTGGAACGAATTGCAAAATCGCTGAAGCTGGAGACTTATATTTCCCTCACTAACTTTAAACATCAGCTATCTGAGCAGCTAACCGATCGCTGCAGCTGTACATAGTCCATCTGTAAATAGAACATCCAATCTACCTACCTCAACCCTATATTGTTTTTATTTACTTTGCTGCTCTTTTGCACACCAGTATCACTACTTACACACCATCATCTGCTCATCATCATCTGCTCATCTATCACTCCAGTGTTAATCTGCTAAATTGTAATTACCTTGCTAATATGGCCTATTTATTGCCATACCTCCTCATGCCATTTGCACACACTGTATATAGACTTTCTTTTTTTCTATTGTGTTATTGACTGTATGCTTGTTTATTCCATGTGTAACTCTATGTTGTTGTTTCTGTCGCACTACTTTGCTTTATCTTGGCCAGGTCGCAGTTGTAAATGAGAACTTGTTCTCAACTAGCAAACCTGGTTAAATAAAGGTGAAATAAATCAAATTCAATTAAAAAAAAAAAAAAATCTAACCACACCCCCAAGACCAAAATCACATTTTTCTTAATGAGAATCAGAAAAACACAAGCGGAAATCAGTGCGTTCAGGCACCCTTTAAAATGCTGCATAGAGTATATCAGATCATATCCACATCCATGTTAGCGTCATAATAAGGACAGTTGTTTATGTTCTGACAAGATCACTACAGTATGTACACTATGTACACTTTTCTATCTATAGCTCTGGATCCAACAGCAGCATACAGCTGAGATGACATCACATTCTGTTCTATCACCTCTCTAATTATAATGATTCCCTCCACACTACCACTGCCCTGGCTCCCAGTTGAACCTTGATAAAGGGATTAGTCTGTAGGCACATTGTAAATACTCCAGATCAGAAGGAGCACAGTAATGGCTACGCTGTTCATACAGGTAGAGGAGTGGAACAAAGCATTTTTAATGACCCTTTTAATTGCCCCTTTAACACTATGAATTAGCATTTTAATGATGGTTATGCAATTAGGGGTGGGAATGGCTGTGAGAGCTGGCTTCAGGCTGCAATTACTGCCTCTCTCTCTCTCTCTTTCAGCTTCAGACTGCTATTGCTGCCTCTCTCTCTTGTTATTTCTCTCTAGCTCTGTGTCTATCTCTCAGCCCAGAAATCATTGTTAGCACTCAGATATATATATATCGCTCTCTCTCTCTCTATCTCTATACTGTGTATATATATACAGTGGGGCAAAAAAGTATTTAGTCAGCCACCAATTGTGCAAGTTCTCCCACTTAAAAAGATGAGAGGCCTGTAATTTTCATCATAGGTACACTTCAACTATGACAGACAAAATTAGAAGAAAAAAAATGTTTGTTTGTAGGTGACCAAATACTTATTTTCCACCATAATTTGCAAATAAATTCATTAAAAATCCTACAATGTGATTTTCTGGATTTCTTTTCTCATTTTGTCTGTCATAGTTTAAATGTACCTATGATGACAATTACAGGCCTCTCTCATCTTTATAAGTGGGAGAACTTGCACAACTGGTGGCTGACTAAATAATTTTTGCCCCACTGTGTGTGTGTGTGTATATATATATATATATATATATATATATATATATATATATATATATATATATATACATACATATACATATATATACATATATACATATATACATATATATATATATATACATATATATATATATATATACATATATATACATATATATACATATATACATATATACATATATATACATATATATACATATATATATATATATACATATATACATATATATATATATATATATACATATATATACATATATATACATATATATACATATACATATATATATATACATATATATATACATATATATACATACATATATATATACATATATATATATATATATATATATATAAAATATATATATATAAATATATATATATATAAGAGAGAGAGAGAGAGAGAGAGAGAGAGAGAGAGAGAGAGAGAGAAAGAGAAATATACACACCACCGTTCAAAAGTTTGGGGTCAAGTAGTGGTCTAGGGCACACCCGGCCACGACCGGGAGGTCCGTGGGGCGACGCACAATTGGCCTAGCGTCGTCCGGGTTAGGGAGGGTTTGGCCGGTAGGGATATCCTTGTCTCATCGCGCACTAGCGACTCCTGTGGCGGGCTGGGCGCAGTGCACGCTAACCAAGGTTGCCAGGTGCACAGTGTTTCCTCCGACACATTGGTGTGGCTGGCTTCCGGGTTGGATGCGCTCTGTGTTAAGAAGCAGTGTGGCTTGGTTGGGTTGTGTTTAGGAGGATGCATGGCTTTCGACCTTCGTCTCTCCCGAGCCCGTACGGGAGTTGTAGCGATGAGACAAGATAGTAACTACTAACAATTGGATACCACGAAATTGGGGAGAAAAGGGGGTAAAATATTTAAATATTTAAAAAAGGAAATGTAAAAAATAAAATAAAAATTGGGGTCACTTAGAAATGTACTTGTTTTTTAAAGAAAATCACATTTTTTGTCCTTTAAAATAACATCAAATTGATCGGAAATACAGTATAGATATAGTTAATGTTGTAAATGACTATTGTAGCTGGAAATGGCTGATTTTTAATGGAATATCTACATAGGCGTACAGAGACCCATTATCAGCGACCATCACTCCTGTGTCGCAATGTCCAGTCTCAACGTCAACAGTGAAGACTCCGGGATGGTGACCTTCTTGGCAGAGTTGCAAAGAAAAAGCCACATCTCAGACTGGCCAATAAAAAGAGAAGATTAAGATGGGCAAAAGAACACAGACACTGGACAGACGAACTCTGCCTAGAAGGCCAACATCCCGGAATCACCTTTTCACTTTTGACATTGAGACTGGTGTTATGCGGGTACTATTTAATGAAGATGCCAGTTGAGGACTTGTGAGGCGTCTGTTTCTCAAACTAGACACTCTAATGTACTTGGCCCTCCCCCCAAAAAGTGGAGAATATGATTAATCAAATCCAATGTTATGTGTCACATGCTTTGTAAACAAAAGGTGTAGACTTACCGTGAAATGTTTACTTTCCAACAATGCAGAGGTAAAAATAAAGATACAAAATAAAAAATAGAAATAATGACATGAGGAATAAAAACACAGTGAATAATGAATAACAATAATGAGTCAAAATAACATGGCTTCAGTGCCTTCAGAATGTATTCACACCCCTTGACTTTCCCCCAAAAACATTTTTTACAAATTGGAATAAAATACGAACACAGTTGTGTCAAAATACAAGAAAAAATAGAATATTCTTTAAAAGATGAATGCAAAATAAAACACTAATATGACTTCATTAGATAAGTATTCAACCCCCTGAGTCAGTGCATGTTAGAATCAGCTTTGGCAGCGATTACAGCTGTGTCTTTTTCAAAAATTCTTCAAACTTTGTCAGATTGGTTGTTGATCATTGCTAGAAAAACTTAAGTAGATTTGGACTTAAAGTAGATTTAAGTCAAAACTGTAACTCGACCACTCAGGAACATTCACTGTCTACTTGCAACTCCAGTGTAGATTTGGCCTTGAGTTTAAGGTTATTGTCCTGCTGAAAGGTGAATTTGTCTCCCAGTGTCTTTTGGAAAGCAGGTTTGCTCAAAGGGATATTCAGTGTCTTCTTTTTTATTTTTTTACCCATCAACCAATAGGTGCTCTTCTTTGCGAGGCATTGGAAAACCTCCCTCGTCTTTGTGGCTGAAACTGTGCTTGAAATTCACCACTCGACTGAGGGACCTTAAAGATAATTGTATGTGTGGGGTACAAAGATGGGTTAATCATGCTCATGTAGTGTGCCTGTGTGTGTATGTATGTGATGGGTTGTTAGTTTAAGTATGTGTGAGTGAGGGGGTGAGTGTGTGAGTCCAGTGTTTGTGCATAGAGTCAGTGCAAGAGAGTTAGTGAAAAAAAGGGTCAATGCACACGCCCACAAGGGCGGAAATTTACTTTTTTTCCAAATAAAAGACGACGCCTATAGCTTACACATGATGTTGCACAACAATTTAAAGGGCAACTCCACCATATTTTCATTATCTCCAGCACAAAAACAGCACATTTCTACGTTTTGTAGAAAAAAATATAATTAAAAGTTCTACTCTATGATGTCATAAAAAAAAGTTCTACCCTATGACGTTCTACCCTATGACGTCATCATACATTTTAAAAAACTGTGATTTACAAACACTATGAGATTCAAAAAAAAATTAGGACGTTTCTTTTTATCTTTTTAACCACAGATAGAAATGGTTTGGTGCTGGAGATAATGAATAGGAGGTTGAACAGTAGGGATTGAAAAGTGGATAATTTGTCAAGTTTCTCTTATTTCAGACCTACTCATTCAAGGGTTTTTCTTTATTTTTACTATTGTCTACATCGTAGAATAATAGTGAAGACATCAAAACTATGAAATAACACATACGGAATCACGTAGTAACCAAAAGAGTGTTACACAAATCAAAATATATTATAGATTTTAGATTCTTCAAAGTAGCCACCCTTTGCACACTCTTGGAATTCTCTTAACCAGCTTCTCCTGGAATGCTCTTCCAACAGTCTTGTCGTGTCTTTACTATCATTAACTGAAGACTTAGTTTTTATCAAAGATTCTCTGCAATTAGAATTACGTGATTAACTTCTTAAGGGATAGGGGGCAGCATTTTCACCTTTGGATAAATAGCATGCCCAATTTCAACTTCCTGCTTCTCATGCCAAGAATAGATTAGGATAGAAAACACTCTGAAGTTTCTAAAACTGTTTGAATCATGTCTGTGAGTATAACAGAACTTATGTAGCAGGCAAAACCCTGAGGACTAACCGTTCAGAATAAAATAAAAAAATTGAGGTCTCTGTCTGTTCAGTGAGTTCTTATTGGGAAACGATATTTCTTAGGCACTTGTTTTCAGTTCCTACCACTTCCACTGGATTTGGTTGAGGTTATTCCTTTGTGCAATGAAGAAGTACGGCCATCTAGGAACTGGGTAACACGGTTGAGAGTTGCGCAAAACTTGAAAAGTAGCGTTGGTTTGTTGTCTTCCTGTATTGAACACAGATAGACCCGTCTTCAATTTGATCGAGTATTAACATTTAAAAATACCTAAAGTTGTATTACAAAAGTAGTTTGAAATGTTTTGGCAAAGTTTACTGGCAAATTTTAAGATATTTTGTAGTGACGTTGCGCAAATTGGAAGCTGTTTTCTTTTGGATCAAACGCGCCAAATAAATGGACATTTTGGATATATAAATGGACGGAAGTAATCAAACAAAAGGACCAATTGTGATGTTTATGGGACATATTGGAGTGCCAACAAAAGAAGCTTGTCAAAGGTAAGGCATGTTTTATTTTATTTTATTTCTGCATTTTGTGTAGCGCCTACAGGGTTGAAATATGCTACTCTCTTTGTTTACTGTTGTGCTATCATCAGATAATAGCTTCTTATGCTTTCGCCGAAAAGCCCATTTAAAATCTGACATGTTGGCTGGATTCACAACGAGTGTAGCTTTAATTTTGTATCTTACATGTGTGATTAAATGAAAGTTCGATTTTTATGTCATTTTATTTAAATTTGCCGCGCTGCATTTTCCCAGGCTTTTGTCCAAGTGGGACGCAAGCGTCCTCTATCCCAGAAAGGTTAACTAATCAGGCAAATGTAATTAACTAGGAAGTCGGGGCACCAAGGAAAATATTCAGATTACAAAGTTATAATTTTCCTAATATAGCTTTTCAGATAATTTATTTCTGATCAATTAGTCTTCTGATTAATGACTTGTTTATTTTACCTCACGTTAGTCTCATTCCAAACGTCGTAAATTGTTGGTTATCTGCACGAACCCAGTCTTCACTATGAGTCATTCATACATCAATTGTCTTAAATCATTTATTTATTAACTAACTAAACCATCACAGAAGTGCACACACAAACAAACAAAGTAAATATGGTTACAAGAAATGATAGGGGAATATGCCCTAGTGGGCTAAACCGGCATGGCGGCTTGTTAGACAAAAGGGGAGTGGGGGTCAGCTGAGAAGTCACTACAGAGTTGATAATTATAACATTTGAAATGCTAATACTTTGCACATGAACGCTCACTCATTCGGGAACAATTGCAATCAATATATATATATTTGCGCTCAGTGTGTCGTTGGGGTCTCTGTTGAAAAGTTTGTTTCTGTTGGAGAGTGTCCGTCCTCTCGCTCTCTCTGTCGTGGTTAGAATGGATAGTTCAGAGTGACATTCATTCATGTCGTTATGGATAGATGTTTCAGCAGTGGTCGGTCTTCGCGTTCAATGATACCGAATTTCTAGCTGCAGACTAGTAACTAATATCAAAGACTTGTTCTTATTTTGTCGGTATCGATAGTCTAAGAGTTTAACCTGTCTAGGACACAGGTTCCGCTAGCAGAACCCTCCCCCAACATTCCACTGAAAAGGCAGCGCGGGAAATTCAAAAATATTTTTTTGAAATATTTAACTTTCACACATTAACAAGTCCAATACAGCAAATGGAAGATAAACATCTTGTTAATCTACCCATCGTGTCCGATTTTTAAAATGTTTTACAGCGAAAACACAACATATATTTACGTTAGATCACCACCAAATCCAAAAAAACACAGCAATTTTTCCCAGCCAAAGATAGTCACAAAAGCAGAAATAGAGATAAAATGAATCACTAACCTTTGATAATCTTCATCAGATGACACTCATAGGACATCATGTTACACAATACATTTATGTTTTGTTCGATAATATGCATATTTATATCCACAGATCTCAGTTTACATTGGCGCCATGTTCAGAAATGCCTCCAAAATATTCGGAGTAATTACAGAGAGCCACGTCATAAAACAGAAATACTCATCATAAACTTTGGTGAAAGATACATGTTTTACATATAATTAAAGATACACTTGTTCTTAATGCAACCGCTGTGTCAGATTTTTTTTTACTTTACGAAAAAAGCCTAACATGCAATAATCTGAGACGCGCTCAGAAATACACAACATTTCTCCGCCATGTTGGAGTCAACAGAAATACGAAATTACATCATAAATATTCCCTTACCTTTGATGATCTTTCATCAGAATGCAGTGCCAGGAATCCTAGTTCCGCAAAAAAATTGTTGTTTTGTTTCGATAATGTCCATTACTAGTGTCCAATTAGCTACTTTTGCTAGTACGTTTAGTTCACATGTCCAAAAGCTGGCGCCGGTCCAAGCGAACTCGGACCAAAACTTCAAAAATTATATTCCAGGTCGACTAAACTGGTCAAACTAAGTAGAGAATCAATCTTCTTTGTTATTATCATATATATCCAATAATGTTCCAACCGGAGCATTCGTTTTTGTCTACAGAGTAATGGAACGCATGGCGATATCATGAGAAGCGATATCCTGACCAGGAACTGGCATTTTGCCAGACCACTGACTGAAATAGCTGCCATCCGGTCCCACATCACACTAGAGGCTTCATTCCACGTTCTACTGACTGGTGACATCTAGTGGAAGGCGTAGGAAGTGCGAATAGATCCATATCTTACTGGGATGTGAATAGGTGATGAGTTGAAAATCAACCAGCCCCAGAAATGCCACTTCCTGTTTGGAAGTTTGCCTGCCATATGAGTTCTGTTATACTCACATACATAATTCATTGTAATTCATTCATTGTTCATAGAAAATAGCAAAAATAAAGAAAAAACATTGAATGAGTAGGTTTGTCCAAACTTTTGACTGGTACCATATATATACATATATACAGTGCCTTGCGAAAGTATTCGGCCCCCTTGAACTTTGCGACCTTTTGCCACATTTCAGGCTTCAAATATAAAGATATAAAACTGTATTTTTTTGTGAAGAATCAACAACAAGTGGGACACAATCATATAATAATCATATAATAATAATAATTTTGCACGCCCAATTTTTCAGTTTTTGATTTGTTAAAAAAGTTTGAAATATCCAATAAATGTCGTTCCACTTCATGATTGTGTCCCACTTGTTGTTGATTCTTCACAGAAATATACAGTTTTATATCTTTATGTTTGAAGCCTGAAATGTGGCAAAAGGTCGCAAAGTTCAAGGGGGCCGAATACTTTCGCAAGGCACTGTATATATATATATATATATATATATATATATATATATATATATATATATATATATATATATATATATATAGGCTAACAGAGCTTCCAAATGACCATTAGAAATCATTTTGCAGCTCTATGTAAATCAGGCTGAGATGTATCCGAGCGTGATGGACTGGGGAAAAGAAGAAAGCATAGCATCATGACAAATGTGTCCATTTCTGTGCCATTTCTGTGCCCCAGGCATGTTTTGAAAGAACTTGCCATATACAATACATCCGTTTTGAAATGGTGAATGTAATGTAATATAAGGGAGCAAATTGTGTTTAAAAAAAACATTTGAGTCTAAATTGCACTGGATCAAAGATACAAAAGCAACAAGCAACTGTGATTACATTCATAGAGGTAATGAAGGCAATCATTAAAAACATGCCATACTGTACATGCCTGTAGTCAAAATTAGAGTGAGAAGAAACATGCGCATATTACCTATCTTTTTTCACATGACACACATTTTATCTATATTTAAGCCCATGGAAAAATCAGCTTGAACAGCTATTAAATGTCACATGTAAATTAATCTATCAGTGCCCACACAGTGACAGCCCCTTTCCCCAGTCTGGTCCAGATCCTGTGTGAGGTGATCACTATGAGACAGGTTATGGTATTATTTATGATTGGACACTAATAGCATTCTTCTGCGCGGTTCAGACTTTTATGAGCTGAAAAGAGCTCAAACCCAACATGTGCTCTGCTCTACTGTAGGCCTGCATCCCAAATTGCAGCCTATTCCTTATATAAATGCATAACTTTTGAAAAGAGCCCTATGGGCCCTGGTCAAAAGTATTGCGCTATGAAGGGAATAGGGTGCCATTTGGGACGTGAACCACACTCCCTATGTGATCTACAGCTTGTAGAAAATATATCAGGCCCTTGCGATCAGATCCATGCCCCTCTTATGAATAATCTCACTGTATTTGTAGTTATCGGTTGACGGGCCACGGACTTGGTTTGTATTTAGCGATCCCATTAATATTATTTTCATGAAGAGGAGACATACATATTGAGGGACTAATAGTTGTAGAACAGTGGCTTCTCTGTGTTTAGGTCTGCAGCTGGGAGTGGGGCATTCAGAACACACACACACACACACACACACACACACACACACACACACACACACACACACACACACACACACACACACACACACACACACACACACACAGGAGCAGCTCTAATTATTTTCACTGAGATGAGGTCAGACCCAGCAGCCAGCACCCAGTCATGAAGAGAGGCCCAGGCTTGTTATCTTGAATCTGCAGACAAACAAACAAACATGCACTCTAATATACAGCCAGCTCCCTTCAGCCTTCCAGCTCTAGTCATAATCCTATCAAACTAAACACAAATCTAAACATGTTAATATACAAGCACAAAGACCTAACCATGAATAGGAGTTATACAAACACGATGATGACTTAAGGCATCGTAGTTTATTTTCCTTCCACAGACCATGCGGTGCTGTTTCTATGGCATGATGACACATGACGCAGTAAAGCTGTTATTAGGTTGTTTTCCCTCCTCTTGGATGTCTACAAGGAAACCATTATCTAAATGCCTCAGTAATGTTCCCTGATGGTTGGCCCAGTTGTCATGGTGAAAGCTATGAATGTTAAATCCGTGATATGGATGGTTACATATGGGTAGGTTGTTTTTCAGTGAATAGACAAAATACATAACATATTCTAATACAAATCAATGTATGTACATGTAGATCCTTCAAGGACTGGCTTCATAGTGTGGTAAAAGGAAGTCCAAAACATCATATCACATAATCAAACTCTATCATAACTAATATTGCAGGGCATACAGTGAGATGACAGCACTCTGTCAAGGCACATCGAACACAACAACCCTTTGACATACGTAGTAATTTATGATGTAGGGGGATAAGCAGTATGCTCCTGTAGCAGTAATGTATGTCCTAACACTTGGGGGAACAATGTTCGGCTTTTTTCTGCCTCCTGCACATTATGTTGTTGTTGTTTTGTAAATGTGTACAAATTGTCCTTCTATTTGTGCAAATAAACATAGTAAAACATTCAGATGGTCATGACCAGAGAACAGAACAGACTGTTCAACCATAGAGAGGCTCCTGAACCAGTTCACCTCCCCCATATCAGCCACATTCTGCTCACCATCACAAGGCTCCATCACGTGGACTCCCTTTCTTATCAAATTTGATATTTTGCAGAATCCACTTGTCCGCATTTACAAAAGGGAGAGATGATTCTCTTTAAGGTCACCTCGGCACTGGTGCTGAATGAATGACATTTAGACTACATTTTACTATTTTTCGCCATTTGCTTTGAAAGGAATTTCTCTCTCTCTACCCCCGCACACTGCACCAATCAAAACAAATGTGGAAAGATGAATAGCTACACCTGCCACTGTAGCTTTTGTATTGTACTTCACTGGGTCTCCCATAATTACACAGCAGCTGCCTGCCTCGGCCTCAGCCCCTCACTCACAATCCACTTCACCTTAAAGAACGTCAGGCTCAACAACATGCTTCTTAGAAACAGAAACAGCTAGAACACAACACAACGTGATTCACAATGTCCACTCTGTTCTCATAATATAGTAAACAACTGTGTAAAGAGTGTAAGTAGGGCCTAGTAAATGTAAACCTCAAATGAGCCCACAGACGCCTTGCTATAATCATGAGCCAATGGGTAAAACAAATGGATTCGAATTATCCCAGTGAACACAATACTGCTTTTCACATCATGTACTCATAGGGGTGTATGTGTTGTGCAAAAATGGATGCTATGTAGGTAGAAGTTCTATAGCACATACTAGTCTTTACAACAGACAACATTGATAACAGCGTACCTACAGGTAACCATATCAACATGGTACCTTGAAATACTGATTGCCCTGTAACAAAAACAACATGTCTTCTTGTGTTTCCTATCCAGAATAATCCAGTTATCTTAGTCCATATGTCCAAGCCTTCCTCCAGCTACCTGACCTTTTTCTCAGGCTAAATCTTATCCGCCTTCATGATTTTATAAGGATTTCTACTCCTTCATAATCTATTTGCGATGTCCTACAGACGTTTCATTTGCATGACATTTAACGAAAACCTAATGGTAAGATCAGCGATATGATTAATTTTGAGGTTGACTTTGACTGGATACTGTAGGATATAGTAGGTTATACCTCTGAGGATATACATGTGAAGTGAATGTTCACTCACTCAGGGTCTCAGGCCCCATTTCTCTGAAGTCTAAAGAAATTACCTTCTGGACACAAACTCCATTAAACAGCACTGTCTGTCTATGGATCTTCTCAAAAAAACATAAATATGTATTAAAGCTGACGAATCACCAGCTAACTCGAAGTGTTTTCTCTAGCTGGGATTTTCTTTGTTATCTCCATGGTGACCTTTCCTTTTCTACCATTACTTTAGAGACAGAGAGAGAGAAGAAGGAGAGAGACAGAGAGAGACAGAGAGAGAGAGAGAGAGAGAGAGAGAGAGAGAGAGACAGAGAGACAGAGAGACAGAGAGAGAGGAAGGAGAGAGCGAGAGAGAGACAGAGAGACAGAGAGAGAGACGGAGAGAGAAGAAGGAGAGAGCGAGAGAGAGACAGAGAGACAGAGAGAGGAAAAGAGATCGCGAGAGAGAGAGAGAGAGAGGGAGAGAGAGAGAGAGAAAGGAGAGCAAGAGAGAGAGAGAGAGAGAGAGAGGAAGGAGAGAGAGAGGGAGAGAGACAGAGAGAGGAGAGAGAGGAGAGAGAGGAAGGAAGGAACAAGAGAGAGACAGAGACAGAGAGACAGAGAGAGAAAGAGAGGAAGGAAAGAGAGAGAGAGACAGACAGAGAATGGGAGAGAGACAGAGAGAGAGGAAGGAGAGCGCGAGAGAGAGACAGAGCGAGACAGAGAGAGACAGAGAGGAGGGACAGAGAGAGACAGACATAGAGAGACAGAGAGCCAGAGAGGAGAAACAGAGAGAGAGGAATGAGAGAGTGAGAGAGAGACAGAGAGAGAGGAGAGAGAGAGAGAGCAGAAAAATGAAGTACTGTGAATTCAAAGGGGCTAAACACCATTATCAGGTAGAGCATGCACTGCAGTATGTGAGGGATTCATACAGGTTTTATTTGTGTATAGTCAGAGAAATGACACAACCACTTAGAAGCATTAGCTTCTATTAACAGTTGTTTACTTATTCGTTGGTAGAAATTCCACGTAAAATGAGTCAGAGTTTGTTCTGAATACCATCCTTCCACCGTGCAGACCAAATAAAGATCAGACTCAGAAAAACACAAATGTTCTGAACGTCCCCATTCTGTAAGGCAGAAACCTAATGCTTACATCTGTCTCCAACTCCTAGGTAATACATGACAGCATTTGGGGTGTATACATATGCTTCCAGAATCACAAATAAGGGGGAAAACGCTGTATCTGACTTTTCTTTAAATGAAAGTTGACCTCTCTTGGCACACATCTGTTTTTTTGGCGATCAATCAACTGGCGACGTGAACAGGCCACTCCAAAGGAACCACTGTGACACTTTAGAACAGATGGCTTTGACAAACAATTATGAATATCTGGGTGATTTCATAGTGAAATAAAGTCCCCACAAACAATCAGTAGATGTGATCCACACACACACACGCACACACAATGTGGATTTGATCAGCCCTGCTCCCTGCAGTTACAGAGAGATCAGTGACATTCTTCAAGGCCAGAGAAAGATTAAAGATGCTCTCTGTCCGTCAGGGTTCTGATCATATATTCACAAACGAGGCCTGTGAAGAACACATCTTTAAAGAGTGGCTTGCAGGAAATAACATGAATACTTATTCTAATGACAGACCATTATACTAATCATATAAATGTCCCATTACAAGAGGAGCAGATTACACCCCAGCGCAGTGTTCAGATGCCCTTTTTCATTTTAGACTGCCAGGGCTAGCCTTTATTGGTTAGCACATCTCTGTTTGAAAATGATGTTTGTAAACCTAATATTCACAATATTCCCTTATCAACAGCTAGACCTCTGAACCACTATGGTTTAGTGACATAACCATCCTCTATAATGTCTGTTTTAGTCATGAAGCATGTAGTATCTCTTTCTAATGTACAATCATACGATCAACCATAACAACATCCACTGCTATGTGAAATTTGGCTCAAACCATAAAGATAAAAAGCTAATGACATTGTGTAATGTGCATAATACAGAACACATGCAGAGGGCCATTTGTGCACAACTGCAAAGATATCCAGTCAGACTAGTTTCTATAGGACTTCATATTTCACTGGTAATACAATATGCACTTATGGCAGTGGAACATTGAAGATCAGGACATAAATGAATTGGACTTTCACCCAGGTTTTGCTTCAACGGGTGAGGCCTTGGATTCTCTAATAGCCAAACCCTGGCAGAGTGAGGAATTTCATATCTTATTCCCTTCTGTATGTCTTTCAAGTAAAACATTTCCATATCACTCTTCAATGCATCTCTTTCTTAGGTATCCACAGTGCACCTATTACATCCGTCGTCGGAATGAGACCAAAGCGCAGCGTGGAAAGTGTACATCATCTTTATTTAAAATTGTAACGGCTCTCGTTGGTAAGAAGGAAGAGTGGACCAAAGCGCAGCGTGGAAAGTGTTCATGATTCTTTTATTTCAAAAACACTCAAACAAGAGTAACAAAAGCAAAAACGAAAGCGCATAGTTCTGTCAGGCAGAAACACTAAACAGAAAACAAAATCCCACAAAACCCAAAAGGAAAATGACAACTTATATGTGATCCCCAATCAGAGACAACGATAGATAATCAGCTGCCTCTGATTGGGAACCACACTCGGCCAAAACAAAGAAATAGAAAACATAGACTTTCCCACCCAAGTCTACTCTCAGTGGGGGCTCTGGTGCGGAATGCAGACCCCGCTCCCCTTGAGGCTCCCCCACTTCGGTGGCGGCTCTGGTGGAAGGGATCGTCGCCGGGGCCTCCGGACCGTAGATTGTCGCTGCGGCCTCCGGACCGTAGATTGTCGCTGCGGCCTCCGGACTGGGGAACGTCGCTGGGGGCTCCGGACTGGGGACCGTCGCTGGGGGCTCCGGACTGGGGACCGTCGCTGGGGACACCCCGGACTGGGGACCGTCGCTGGGGGCTCCGGACTGGGGACCGACGCTGGGGGCTCCGGACTGGGGACCGACGCTGGGGGCTCCGGACTGGGGACCGTCGCTTGGGGCTCCGGAATGGGGACCGTCGCTGGGGGCTCCGGACTGGGGACCGTCGCTGGGGGCTCCGGACTGGGGACCGTCGCTGGGGGCTCCGGACTGGGTACCGTCGCTGGGGACTCCGGACTGGGGACCGTCGCTGGGGACTCCGGACTGGGGACCGTCGCTGGGGGCTCCGGACTGGGGACCGTCGCTGGGGGCTCCGGACTGGGGACCGTCGCTGGGGACTCCGGACTGGGGACCGTCGCTGGGGACTCCGGACTGCGGATCGACACTGGAGGCTTTGTGCCGTGGATCATCACTGCAGGCTTCGGGCGATGGATCGTCACGGGAGGCTTCGGGCCATGGATCATCACTGGAGGCTTCGTACGTGGAGCTGGAACAGGTCTGACCGGACTGAGGAGACGTACTGGAAGCCTGGTACGTGGAGCTTCCACAATGCGTCCTGGCTGGATACCCACTTTAGCTCGGTGTGTGTGGAGAGCTGGCACAGGATGCACTGTGCTATGAAGGAGCACTTGAGGCATAGTGCGTAGAGCCGGCGCATGATATACTGGACCGTGGAGGCGCACTGGAGGTCTGAAGCGTAGAGCTGGCACAACGCTTCCTGGCTGAATACCCCCTGTAGCCCAGCAAGTGCAGGGAGCTGGAACAGGCCGGTCTGGGTTGTGCTTGCGAACTGGAGTTCTGTGCGTAGAGCTGGGGCAGGATATCCTGGGCCGAAGAGACGGACCGGAGACCAGGAGCACTGAGCCGGCACAATCCGTCCTGGCTGCGTACCGGGCTGTGAATGCGCACTGGAAACACTGTGTCACCGCATAACACTGTGCCTGACCGGTCACACGCTCCCCACGGTAAGCACGGGGAGTTGGCTCAGGTCTAAACCCTGACTATGCCAATCTCCCCGTGTGCCTCTCGTGCTTGTTTCGAGGTCGGTAACCCCGGTGTCGATGTTGTTCCTCCCTCGCTGCCTCCGTCTGCTCCCATGGAAGGCGATCCATTCCGGCTTGGATCTCCTCCCACGTCCAGGATCCTTTACCCTCTAAGATGTCCTCCCATGTCCAGTCTTCCTGGCCGCGCTGCTTGGTCAGTTTTTGGTGGGATCTTCTGTAACGGCTCTCGTTGGTAGAAGGAAGAGTGGACCAAAGCGCAGCGTGAAAGTGTTCATGATTCTTTTATTTCAAAAACACTCAAACAAGAGTAACAAAAGCGAAAACGAAAGCGCACAGATCTGTCAGGTAGAAACACTAAACAGAAAACAAGATCCCACAAAACCCAAAAGGAAAATGACAACTTATATGTGATCCCCAATCAGAGACAACGATAGATAATCAGCTGCCTCTGATTGGGAACCACACTCGGCCAAAACAAAGAAATAGAAAACATAGACTTTCCCACCCGAGTCACACCCTGACCTAACCAAACATAGAGAATAATAAGGATCTCTAAGGTCAGGGCGTGACAAAAATGAACGCCAAAAAAACAACAAAAGATAAACAAACGTAAAGTTCTGCAGGGCTATACAGCTACTGTGCAAAAACATGATCCCACAAACTCAGGTGGAAAACAGGCTGCCTAAGTATGATTCCCAATCAGAGACAACGATAGACAGCTGCCTGTGATTGGGAACCATACTCGGCCAACAAAGAAATAGAAAACTAGAATGCCCACCCAAATCACACCCTGACCTAACCAAATAGAGAAATAAACAGGCTCTCTGAGGTCAGAACGTGACAGCACCAAATGGCTTGTTTCGTAAAGCTACAGTACCATAGAATAGCTGCTAACTTAAATAAATCCAATCAAATAAGAGTTGCTCTGTTTATAGATACACCTCCCAGAGTGAAATGGTGATGACATATTTTTCCTTTTTATTTGATTTCAATTAAATTGTCTCTTACAACAATTAAAGACAATGTCAGTCATGTGTCTTATTTCTCCTTAAAGCAACAGAGAGAGAAGTCATCCAAGGCCATTACAACATCAATGTCTCAATTCTGCTAAATGGCAGAGGAAAGATAATAGACATGTGTGCATGCATATTAATTAACTGATAATGAGAAGATAAGAGCCCTTCTCTCTGCAGGTGTGGAACCACTAATCAATTGCCAGTGAAAATGGGGTAAAAATGTGTTTTGTTTTATCCCACATCTGAAATTAAAAAGCTATTTAGAACCACATTTTCCAACAAAGTGCTTTTCATTTATCTTCTAAAACACATTATTCAATCACACTTTCCATTTGTATAATGGTAATATTTTAATGTAATTTCCCGCTTCCTCTGTGATGAGTATTTGTGATATGGGCTTTGTGAAATGGCTATTCCCTTCCAGCTCTATTCACTCGCTGGTAATACATTTACAATATATTTCAGATTAAATGTCTTGAGCAAATGAACCAGGGCCTTGGACAGTCCACCAAATACTGATGGATCACTTTTGCACCCTGGTGGTGACATACAGAACTGTTGGTGGGTTTATATGCCCCCTGGTGGCAGAAAATGACATTGCAGTATAATATATTTGTATCTTTGGGAACCATTTACTTTATGGGTAATAACAAGCAGGCTGCTGTCTACCCAAACACAGAGCTGTAACAGCTTCCTGATGCAGTGTTATGTAGTGTTGGAGCCTAGGACTGCTGAAGTGGTCAGTAATATGCTGTACAGCTGGAGAAAAAAAAACTGCCTTCAAAGCCTACTGATTTGGCTGCTGTTTGGTTTAGCCTGCGGAAGGATTGGAAGCTTTTGAAATAACTGATTGTAACTGCCACCTTAGAACAAAGGTGTGTGATAGAGAGTGAGATAGAGATGGAGGTAAGAACAATAAAGGACATTAGTCAGATTGAATCTGTACATTTACTACCATGTCTCATTGTTGTTACAATGACCATACTGGCACATTAACAGGATATAAACATGGCACTGTGGACACTGAAGGTCAAGTTGAGAGATTGAGAGAGTGTTCTGGACCAGCAACAGTAGACAGAGTAAGGAACCTGTGGCAGGAAGTCTACATCACAGAGGGGAGTGTCTGGCTGGTAAGTCTAGATCACAGAGGGGAGTGCCTGGCTGGTAGGTCTACATCACAGAGCGGGATGTGTGGCTGGTAGATATACATCACAAAGCGGGGTGTGTGGCTGGTAGGTCTACATCACAGAGCGGGGTGTGTGGCTGATAGGTCTACATCACAGAGCGGAGTGTGTGGCTGGTAGGTCTACATCACAGAGCGGGGTGTGTGGCTGGTAGGTCTACATCACAGAGCGGAGTGTGTGGCTGGTAGGTCTTACATCACAGAGTGGAGCGGGGCGTGTGGCTGGTAGGTCTACATCACAGAGTGGAGCGGGGCGTGTGGCTGGTTGGTTACATCACAGAGTGGAGCGGGGTGTGTGGCTGGTTGGTTACATCACAGAGTGGAGCGGGGCGTGTGGCTGGTAAGTTACATCACAGAGTGGAGCGGGGAGTGTGGCTGGTAGGTTACATCACAGAGTGGAGCGGGGCGTGTGGCTGGTAAGTTACATCACAGAGTGGAGCGGGGTGTGTGACTGGTAAGTTACATCACAGAGTGGAGCGGGGCGTGTGGCTGGTAAGTTACATCACAGAGTGGAGCGGGGCGTGTGGCTGGTAGGTCTACATCACAGATCGGAGCGGGACGTGTGGCTGGTAAGTTACATCACAGAGTGGAGCGGGGCGTGTGGCTGGTAAGTTACATCACAGAGTGGAGCGGGGCGTGTGGCTGGTAGGTCTACATCACAGATCGGAGCGGGACGTGTGGCTGGTAAGTTACATCACAGAGTGGAGCGGGGCGTGTGGCTGGAAAGTTACATCACAGAGTGGAGCGGGGCGTGTGGCTGGTAAGTTACATCACAGAGTGGAGCGGGGCGTGTGACTGGTAAGTTACATCACAGAGTGGAGCGGGGCGTGTGACTGGTAAGTTACATCACAGAGTGGAGCGGGGTGTGTGGCTGGTAAGTTACATCACAGAGTGGAGCGGGGCGTGTGACTGGTAAGTTACATCACAGAGTGGAGCGGGGCGTGTGGCTGGTAAGTTACATCACAGAGTGGAGCGGGGTGTGTGACTGGTAAGTTACATCACAGAGTGGAGCGGGGTGTGTGACTGGTAAGTTACATCACAGAGTGGAGCGGGGCGTGTGACTGGTAAGTTACATCACAGAGTGGAGCGGGGCGTGTGGCTGGTAAGTTACATCACAGAGTGGAGCGGGGCGTGTGGCTGGTAAGTTACATCACAGAGTGGAGCGGGGCGTGTGACTGGTAAGTTACATCACAGAGTGGAGCGGGGCGTGTGACTGGTAAGTTACATCACAGATCGGAGCGGGCGTGTGGCTGGTAAGTTACATCACAGAGTGGAGCGGGGCGTGTGGCTGGTAAGTTACATCACAGAGTGGAGCGGGGCGTGTGACTGGTAAGTCTAGATCACAGAGGGGAGTGTCTGGCTGGTAGGTCTACATCACAAAGCGGGGTGTGTGGCTGGTAGGTCTACATCACAGAGCGGGGTGTGTGGCTGATAGGTCTACATCACAGAGCGGAGTGTGTGGCTGGTAGGTCTACATCACAGAGCGGGGTGTGTGGCTGGTAGGTCTACATCACAGAGTGGAGCGGGGCGTGTGGCTGGTAGGTCTACATCACAGAGTGGAGCGGGGCGTGTGGCTGGTTGGTTACATCACAGAGTGGAGCGGGGTGTGTGGCTGGTTGGTTACATCACAGAGTGGAGCGGGGCGTGTGGCTGGTAAGTTACATCACAGAGTGGAGCGGGGTGTGTGGCTGGTAAGTTACATCACAGAGTGGAGCGGGGCGTGTGGCTGGTAGGTCTACATCACAGATCGGAGCGGGACGTGTGGCTGGTAAGTTACATCACAGAGTGGAGCGGGCGTGTGGCTGGTAAGTTACATCACAGAGTGGAGCGGGCGTGTGGCTGGTAGGTCTACATCACAGATCGGAGCGGGACGTGTGGCTGGTAAGTTACATCACAGAGTGGAGCGGGGCGTGTGGCTGGAAAGTTACATCACAGAGTGGAGCGGGGCGTGTGGCTGGTAAGTTACATCACAGAGTGGAGCGGGGCGTGTGACTGGTAAGTTACATCACAGAGTGGAGCGGGGTGTGTGGCTGGTAAGTTACATCACAGAGTGGAGCGGGGCGTGTGACTGGTAAGTTACATCACAGAGTGGAGCGGGGCGTGTGGCTGGTAAGTTACATCACAGAGTGGAGCGGGGTGTGTGACTGGTAAGTTACATCACAGAGTGGAGCGGGGTGTGTGACTGGTAAGTTACATCACAGAGTGGAGCGGGGCGTGTGACTGGTAAGTTACATCACAGAGTGGAGCGGGGCGTGTGGCTGGTAAGTTACATCACAGAGTGGAGCGGGGCGTGTGGCTGGTAAGTTACATCACAGAGTGGAGCGGGGCGTGTGACTGGTAAGTTACATCACAGAGTGGAGCGGGGCCTGTGACTGGTAAGTTACATCACAGATCGGAGCGGGCGTGTGGCTGGTAAGTTACATCACAGAGTGGAGCGGGGCGTGTGGCTGGTAAGTTACATCACAGAGTGGAGCGGGGCGTGTGACTGGTAAGTTACATCACAGAGTGGAGCGGGGCGTGTGACTGGTAAGTTACATCACAGAGTGGAGCGGGGCGTGTGACTGGTAAGTTACATCACAGAGTGGAGCGGGGCGTGTGGCTGGTAAGTTACATCACAGAGTGGAGCGGGGCGTGTGGCTGGTAAGTTACATCACAGAGTGGAGCGGGGCGTGTGGCTGGTAAGTTACATCACAGAGTGGAGCGGGGCGTGTGACTGGTAAGTTACATCACAGAGTGGAGCGGGGCGTGTGACTGGTAAGTTACATCACAGAGTGGAGCGGGGCGTGTGACTGGTAAGTTAAATCACAGAGTGGAGCGGGGCGTGTGACTGATAAGTTACATCACAGAGTGGAGCGGGGCGTGTGGCTGGTAGGTCTACATCACAGATCGGAGCGGGACGTGTGGCTGGTAAGTTACATCACAGAGTGGAGCGGGGCGTGTGGCTGGAAAGTTACATCACAGAGTGGAGCGGGGCGTGTGGCTGGTAAGTTACATCACAGAGTGGAGCGGGCGTGTGACTGGTAAGTTACATCACAGAGTGGAGCGGGGCGTGTGACTGGTAAGTTACATCACAGAGTGGAGCGGGGTGTGTGGCTGGTAAGTTACATCACAGAGTGGAGCGGGGCGTGTGACTGGTAAGTTACATCACAGAGTGGAGCGGGGCGTGTGGCTGGTAAGTTACATCACAGAGTGGAGCGGGGTGTGTGACTGGTAAGTTACATCACAGAGTGGAGCGGGGTGTGTGACTGGTAAGTTACATCACAGAGTGGAGCGGGGCGTGTGACTGGTAAGTTACATCACAGAGTGGAGCGGGGCGTGTGACTGGTAAGTTACATCACAGAGTGGAGCGGGGCGTGTGGCTGGTAAGTTACATCACAGAGTGGAGCGGGCGTGTGGCTGGTAAGTTACATCACAGAGTGGAGCGGGGCGTGTGGCTGGTAAGTTACATCACAGAGTGGAGCGGGGCGTGTGACTGGTAAGTTACATCACAGAGTGGAGCGGGGCGTGTGACTGGTAAGTTACATCACAGAGTGGAGCGGGGCGTGTGACTGGTAAGTTACATCACAGAGTGGAGCGGGGCGTGTGACTGGTAAGTTACATCACAGAGTGGAGCGGGGCGTGTGGCTGGTAAGTTACATCACAGAGTGGAGCGGGGCGTGTGGCTGGTAAGTTACATCACAGAGTGGAGCGGGCGTGTGGCTGGTAAGTTACATCACAGAGTGGAGCGGGCGTGTGACTGGTAAGTTACATCACAGAGTGGAGCGGGGCGTGTGACTGGTAAGTTACATCACAGAGTGGAGCGGGGCGTGTGACTGGTAAGTTACATCACAGAGTGGAGCGGGGCGTGTGACTGGTAAGTTAAATCACAGAGTGGAGCGGGGCGTGTGACTGGTAAGTTACATCACAGAGTGGAGCGGGGCGTGTGACTGGTAAGTTACATCACAGAGTGGAGCGGGGAGTGTGACTGGTAAGTTACATCACAGAGTGGAGTGGGGTGTGTGGCTGGTAGGTCTACATCACAGAGTGGAGAGGGGTGTGTGGCTGGTAGGTCTACATCACAGAGTGGAGTGTGTGGCTGGTGGGTCTACATCACAGAGTGGAGAGGGGTGTGTGGCTGGTAGGTCTACATCACAGAGTGGAGTGTGTGGCTGGTGGGTCTACGTCACAGAGTGGAGTGTGTGGCTGGTAGGTCTACATCACAGAGCGGGGTGTGTGGCTGGTAGGTCTACATCACAGAGTGGAGCAGGGTGTGTGGCTGGTAGGTCTACGTCACAGAGCGGGATGTGTGGCTGGTAGGTCTACATCACAGAGTGGGGTGTGTGGCTGGTAGGTCTACATCACAGAGCGGGGTGTGCGGCTGGTAGGTCTACACCACAGAGCGGGGTGTGTGGCTGGTAGGTTTGCATCACAGAGCGGAGTGTGTGGCTGGTAGGTCTACATCACAGAGTGGAGCGGGGTGTGTGGCTGGTTAGTTACATCACAGAGTGGAGCAGGGTGTGTGGCTGGTAAGTTACATCACAGAGTGGAGTGTGTGGCTGGTAGGTCTACATCACAGAGTGGAGTGGGGTGTGTGGCTGGTAAGTTACATCACAGAGTGGAGCGGGGCGTGTGACTGGTAAGTTACATCACAGAGTGGAGCGGGGCGTGTGACTGGTAAGTTACATCACAGAGTGGAGCGGGGCGTGTGACTGGTAAGTTAAATCACAGAGTGGAGCGGGGCGTGTGACTGGTAAGTTACATCACAGAGTGGAGCGGGGCGTGTGGCTGGTAGGTCTACATCACAGATCGGAGCGGGACGTGTGGCTGGTAAGTTACATCACAGAGTGGAGCGGGGCGTGTGGCTGGAAAGTTACATCACAGAGTGGAGCGGGGCGTGTGGCTGGTAAGTTACATCACAGAGTGGAGCGGGGCGTGTGACTGGTAAGTTACATCACAGAGTGGAGCGGGGCGTGTGACTGGTAAGTTACATCACAGAGTGGAGCGGGGCGTGTGGCTGGTAAGTTACATCACAGAGTGGAGCGGGGCGTGTGACTGGTAAGTTACATCACAGAGTGGAGCGGGCGTGTGGCTGGTAAGTTACATCACAGAGTGGAGCGGGGTGTGTGACTGGTAAGTTACATCACAGAGTGGAGCGGGGTGTGTGACTGGTAAGTTACATCACAGAGTGGAGCGGGGCGTGTGACAGGTAAGTTACATCACAGAGTGGAGCGGGGCGTGTGGCTGGTAAGTTACATCACAGAGTGGAGCGGGGCGTGTGGCTGGTAAGTTACATCACAGAGTGGAGCGGGGCGTGTGACTGGTAAGTTACATCACAGAGTGGAGCGGGGCGTGTGACTGGTAAGTTACATCACAGAGTGGAGCGGGGCGTGTGGCTGGTAAGTTACATCACAGAGTGGAGCGGGGCGTGTGGCTGGTAAGTTACATCACAGAGTGGAGGCGGGTGGAGCGTGTGACTGGTAAGTTACATCACAGAGTGGAGCGGGGCGTGTGACTGGTAAGTTACATCACAGAGTGGAGCGGGGCGTGTGACTGGTAAGTTAAATCACAGAGTGGAGCGGGGCGTGTGACTGGTAAGTCACAGAGTGGAGCGGGGGCGTGTGACTGGTAAGTTACATCACAGAGTGGAGCGGGGCGTGTGACTGGTAAGTTACATCACAGAGTGGAGCGGGGCGTGTGACTGGTAAGTTACATCACAGAGTGGAGCGGGGAGTGTGACTGGTAAGTTACATCACAGAGTGGAGTGGGGTGTGTGGCTGGTAGGTCTACATCACAGAGTGGAGTGTGTGGCTGGTGGGTCTACATCACAGAGCGGGGTGTGTGGCTGGTAGGTCTACATCACAGAGTGGAGCGGAGTGTGTGGCTGGTAGGTCTACGTCACAGAGTGGAGTGTGTGGCTGGTAGGTCTACATCACAGAGCGGGGTGTGTGGCTGGTAGGTCTACATCACAGAGTGGAGCAGGGTGTGTGGCTGGTAGGTCTACGTCACAGAGCGGGATGTGTGGCTGGTAGGTCTACATCACAGAGTGGGGTGTGTGGCTGGTAGGTCTACATCACAGAGCTGTGTGTGCGGCTGGTAGGTCTACACCACAGAGCGGGGTGTGTGGCTGGTAGGTTTGCATCACAGAGCGGAGTGTGTGGCTGGTAGGTCTACATCACAGAGTGGAGCGGGGTGTGTGGCTGGTTAGTTACATCACAGAGTGGAGCAGGGTGTGTGGCTGGTAAGTTACATCACAGAGTGGAGTGTGTGGCTGGTAGGTCTACATCACAGAGTGGAGTGGGGTGTGTGGCTGGTAGGTCTACATCACAGAGTGGAGCGGGGTGTGTGGCTGGTAGGTCTACATCATAGAGTGGAGCGGGTTGTGTGGCTGGTAGGTCTACATCGCAGAGTGGAGCGGGGTGTGTGGCTGGTAGGTCTACATCACAGAGTGGAGTGGGGTGTGTGGCTGGTAGGTCTACATCACAGAGTGGAGCGGGGTGTGTGGCTGGTAGGTCTACATCACAGAGTGGAGTGGGGTGTGTGGCTGGTAGGTCTACATCACAGATTGGTGCAGGGTGTGTGGCTGGTAGGTCTACATCAGAGTGGAGCGGGTTGTGTGGCTGGTAGGTTACATCAGAGTGGAGCAGGGTGTGTGGCTGGTAGGTCTACATCACAGATTGGTGCAGGGTGTGTGGCTGGTAGGTTACATCACAGAGTGGAGTGGGGTGTGTGGCTGGTAGGTCTACATCACAGAGTGGAGCGGGTTGTGTGGATGGTAGGTCTACATCACAGAGTGGAGCGGGTTGTGTGGCTGGTAGGTCTACATCGCAGAGTGGAGTGGGGTGTGTGGCTGGTAGGTCTACATCACAGAGTGGAGTGGGGTGTGTGGCTGGTAGGTCTACATCACAGAGTGGAGCGGGGTATGTGGCTGGTAGGTCTACATCACAGAGTGGAGCGGGTTGTGTGGCTGGTAGGTCTACATCGCAGAGTGGAGTGGGGTGTGTGGCTGATAGGTCTACATCACAGAGTGGAGTGGGGTGTGTGGCTGGTAGGTCTACATCACAGAGTGGAGCGGGGTGTGTGGCTGGTAGGTCTACATCACAGAGTGGAGTGGGGTGTGTGGCTGGTAGGTCTACATCACAGAGTGGAGCGGGGTGTGTGGCTGGTAGGTCTACATCATAGAGTGGAGCAGGTTGTGTGGCTGGTAGGTCTACATCGCAGAGTGGAGTGGGGTGTGTGGCTGGTAGGTCTACATCACAGAGTGGAGTGGGGTGTGTGGCTGGTAGGTCTACATCACAGAGTGGAGCGGGGTGTGTGGCTGGTAGGTCTACATCACAGAGTTCAGTGGGGTGTGTGGCTGGTAGGTCTACATCACAGATTGGTGCAGGGTGTGTGGCTGGTAGGTCTACATCAGAGTGGAGCGGGTTGTGTGGCTGGTAGGTTACATCAGAGTGGAGCAGGGTGTGTGGCTGGTAGGTCTACATCACAGATTGGTGCAGGGTGTGTGGCTGGTAGGTTACATCACAGAGTGGAGCGGGGTGTGTGGCTGGTAGGTCTACATCACAGAGTGGAGCGGGTTGTGTGGCTGGTAGGTCTACATCACAGATTGGTGCAGGGTGTGTGGCTGGTAGGTTACATCACAGAGCGGAGTGTGTAGCTGGTTGGTTACATCACAGAGTGGAGTGGTTTGTGTGGCTGGTAGGTTACATCACAGAGTGGAGCGGAGCGGGTTGTGCGGCTGGTAGGTCTACATCACAGAGTGGAGCCGGGTGTGTGGCTGGTAGGTCTACATCAGAGTGGAGCGGGTTGTGTGGATGGTAGGTCTACATCACAGAGTGGAGCGGGTTGTGTGGCTGGTAGGTCTACATCGCAGAGTGGAGTGGGGTGTGTGGCTGGTAGGTCTACATCACAGAGTGGAGTGGGGTGTGTGGCTGGTAGGTCTACATCACAGAGTGGAGCGGGGTATGTGGCTGGTAGGTCTACATCACAGAGTGGAGCGGGTTGTGTGGCTGGTAGGTCTACATCGCAGAGTGGAGTGGGGTGTGTGGCTGATAGGTCTACATCACAGAGTGGAGTGGGGTGTGTGGCTGGTAGGTCTACATCACAGAGTGGAGCGGGGTGTGTGGCTGGTAGGTCTACATCACAGAGTGGAGTGGGGTGTGTGGCTGGTAGGTCTACATCACAGAGTGGAGCGGGGGGTGTGGCTGGTAGGTCTACATCATAGAGTGGAGCGGGTTGTGTGGCTGGTAGGTCTACATCGCAGAGTGGAGCGGGGTGTGTGGCTGGTAGGTCTACATCACAGAGTGGAGTGGGGTGTGTGGCTGGTAGGTCTACATCACAGAGTGGAGCGGGGTGTGTGGCTGGTAGGTCTACATCACAGAGTGGAGTGGGGTGTGTGGCTGGTAGGTCTACATCACAGATTGGTGCAGGGTGTGTGGCTGGTAGGTTACATCACAGAGTGGAGCGGGGTGTGTGGCTGGTAGGTCTACATCACAGAGTGGAGCGGGTTGTGTGGCTGGTAGGTCTACATCACAGATTGGTGCAGGGTGTGTGGCTGGTAGGTTACATCACAGAGCGGAGTGTGTAGCTGGTTGGTTACATCACAGAGTGGATGTAGACCTACCAGACCATTTCCGGAGACCTTCTCCCTTACCTCACCTCGCTCATCAACTCATCCCTGACCGCTGGCTACGTCCCTTCCGTCTTCAAGAGAGCGAGAGTTGCACCCCTTCTGAAAAAACCTACACTCGATCCCTCCGATGTCAACAACTACAGACCAGTATCCCTTCTTTCTTTTCTCTCCAAAACTCTTGAACGTGCCGTCCTTGGCCAGCTCTCCCGCTATCTCTCTCAGAATGACCTTCTTGATCCAAATCAGTCAGGTTTCAAGACTAGTCATTCAACTGAGACTGCTCTTCTCTGTATCACGGAGGCGCTCCGCACTGCTAAAGCTAACTCTCTCTCCTCTGCTCTCATCCTTCTAGACCTATCGGCTGCCTTCGATACTGTGAACCATCAGATCCTCCTCTCCACCCTCTCCGAGTTGGGCATCTCCGGCGCGGCCCACGCTTGGATTGCGTCCTACCTGACAGGTCGCTCCTACCAGGTGGCGTGGCGAGAATCCGTCTCCACACCACGTGCTCTCACCACTGGTGTCCCCCAGGGCTCTGTTCTAGGCCCTCTCCTATTCTCGCTATACACCAAGTCACTTGGCTCTGTCATAACCTCACATGGTCTCTCCTATCATTGCTATGCAGACGACACACAATTAATCTTCTCCTTTCCCCCTTCTGATGACCAGGTGGCGAATCGCATCTCTGCATGTCTGGCAGACATATCCGTGTGGATGACGGATCACCACCTCAAGCTGAACCTCGGCAAGACGGAGCTGCTCTTCCTCCCGGGAAGGACTGCCCGTTCCATGATCTCGCCATCACGGTTGACAACTCCACTGTGTCCTCCTCCCAGAGCGCTAAGAACCTTGGCGTGATCCTGGACAACACCCTGTCGTTCTCAACTAACATCAAGGCGGTGGCCCGTTCCTGTAGGTTCATGCTCTACAACATCCGCAGAGTACGACCCTGCCTCACACAGGAAGCGGCGCAGGTCCTAATCCAGGCACTTGTCATCTCCCGTCTGGATTACTGCAACTCGCTGTTGGCTGGGCTCCCTGCCTGTGCCATTAAACCCCTACAACTCATCCAGAACGCCGCAGCCCGTCTGGTGTTCAACCTTCCCAAGTTCTCTCACGTCACCCCGCTCCTCCGCTCCCTCCACTGGCTTCCAGTTGAAGCTCGCATCCGCTACAAGACCATGGTGCTTGCCTACGGAGCTGTGAGGGGAACGGCACCTCAGTACCTCCAGGCTCTGATCCAGGCCCTACACCCAAACAAGGGCACTGCGTTCATCCACCTCTGGCCTGCTCGCCTCCCTACCACTGAGGAAGTACAGTTCCCGCTCAGCCCAGTCAAAACTGTTCGCTGCTCTGGCCCCCCAATGGTGGAACAAACTCCCTCACGACGCCAGGACAGCGGAGTCAATCACCACCTTCCGGAGACACCTGAAACCCCACCTCTTTAAGGAATACCTAGGATAGGATAAAGTAATCCCTCTCACCCCCCCTCCCCCTGAAAAGATTTAGATGCACTACTGTTCCACTGGAGGTCATAAGGTGAATGCACCAATTTGTAAGTCGCTCTGGATAAGAGCGTCTGCTAAATGACTTAAATGTTAAATGTAAATGTAGGTTACATCACAGAGTGGAGTGGGTTGTGTGGCTGGTAGGTTACATCACAGAGTGGAGCGGAGCGGGTTGTGCGGCTGGTAGGTCTACATCACAGAGTGGAGCCGGGTGTGTGGCTTGTAGGTCTACATCACAGAGTGGAGCGGGGTGTGTGGCTGGTAGGTCTACATCACAGAGTGGAGTGGAGTGTGTGGCTGGTAGGTCTACATCACAGAGTGGAGTGGGGTGTGTGGCTGGTAGGTCTACATCACAGAGTGGAGCGGGGGGTGTGGCTGGTAGGTCTACATCACAGATTGGTGCAGGGTGTGTGGCTGGTAGGTCTACATCACAGATTGGTGCAGGGTGTGTGGCTGGTAGGTCTACATCACAGAGTGGAGCGGGGTGTGTGGCTGGTAGGTCTACATCACAGATTGGTGCAGGGTGTGTGGCTGGTAGGTCTACATCACAGAGTGGAGCGGGGTGTGTGGCTGGTAGGTCTACATCACAGAGTGGAGCGGGGTGTGTGGCTGGTAGATCTACATCACAGAGTGGAGTGGGGTGTGTGGCTGGTAGGTCTACATCACAGAGTGGAGTGGGGTGTGTGGCTGGTAGGTCTACATCACAGAGTGGAGTGTGTGGCTGGTGGGTCTACATCACAGAGTGGAGTGTGTGGCTGGTAGGTCTACATCACAGAGCGGGGTGTGTGGCTGGTAGGTCTACATCACAGAGTGGAGCAGGGTGTGTGGCTGGTCTGGTACCAGATGACACAGGGGTTGATGGACAGTTGTGCAGCATTACCTTTCTCTGCAGACAGGTCCACCTTCACCTGCAGAAACGCCAATCTGTACACACACACACGCACACACACACGCTGCTACAGCGAGAGAGAGAGAAAATCTCACTAGCTATACATCACATCTGGTCATGTCAAATAGCCACAGACAGACAGAGAAGTAATAGAGGTGATTGTATCATAGTGCTACCCAATGGGATAGTCATCATTTGTTCAACTTGTTTATGGCTTAATCATTAGAATAGTTAACTTCCATTTGATTGACTAAAGAATGTGACCCAAAACATAATACAGATAATTGTATTTGTCCATATTTGGGTGATGAGATAGCATAAAAGTGTAACTGGCAGAATGACAGATATCTTACATTGAGGAGTTTGGGTTAAGAAAGATGGAGGTCAGTCGCAGCTTGATATGCCTTCTGTTTCATCTTTGTCTTTCTCTGTAGTTTCTTTAGTCTCCTCAGCGGTGGCCTTACTGGCCGACGCTGGTCTGGTCTCTGGCTTTTTAGAAGGGTCCACCATGACAGCATCCCTGCTGGTGTTGCACCCCATGGTTCTGTCCAGTGGGAGAGTGATTAAAACAGACGTCCTGTTGAGTTTTTTTTATTTTTATGAAGTCTGAAAATAACTGTTGTGGAAGCAGGTCCCCTTGGTTTCCATGACGACCAGGAGACTTCCTATGGGGCTGAGCCTGCATGGGCACCTGTGTAACCATAGAAATAGAATCCCTAGAATGGACATTCCGATTCAAGTTAATGGGTCTGAGGGCCTTTCCCATTCTAGGGATTCTATTTTCTATACTGAGCTCTCAGGGTTTTAGTTTTAGTTTTTGCTGATTGGTTCTTAGAGGATTATTATTATTATTATTATTGTGATTTGCCAAGCAACATCAGTTAAGAATGAACTTCCCATAGCGTGTCAGGACATAGTTACTGATAAACAGTATGGGTATTGTTACTCAATCACTAGGCCGTCATGGAAACCAATTTTCCCCACTATGAAAAGTAAATGGCCATTTGTTCGGATGTTTTTCAAAATATGCCATTTTGAAAATTAACTAAATAACCATTTTACTATATCGACATGAGACTAATATACCAAGACTGGTATGTCACATGCTGTTTATGACCTTGTTGTCTATGAGTGACAATATATTCAACATGGAGCTATGTTTCTTTCCCACAGTGGCTCTGACTATGTTGTGGTAATGTTGACGGTAGGGTAAGGAGATGTAAAAACTGAGTTATGTTTATCCAACATCACAATACAAAGAAGTAAAGGATTTGTACCACAGATCAGTACAAATGAAACACTGGTAGAGAAAAGCAACATGTGAAACTGAAAGTGCCAATTAAACATAATATTATCTAACATCTGGTCCAACAGATACATGTATAATCCTTTTAAAAGGCTCACCAATATGTCATATATCTGTGTTTGATATGTTTTAAATTAGTCATACTTTTTCCTATTTTGAATACTGCACTGTTTGTTGGGTAGGGCTTACAAGTTTAGCATTTCACTGTACTTGTGCATGTGACAAATTAAACTTGAAAATTGAAAATAATTACTACTGTTATGTTCCAGAGAGAGACCCCTCCCTCTCACCAAAAACAAACTGTACACAGTGCTCAGTATCAACACAAATCCTTTACTGCTTCCTTAGGTAACTAGGACATGGTTCACAGAGGACTAAAATGTTGAAATATATACTGCATATGATATGTATAATATGATATTTGATACAGAGCCCTAGTTACCCTCAGATTATTACAATACCCTAATTATTATTACAAATCAGCTTTTCTAATCATGAACATTGCTTGCTAAGAGAACTTCACTGAGTGCTAATGATGCCAATTCTTTCTAACATTGTAGATCCACATCATCCATTCTCCTTGCAGGTCTACACTCATTGGAAGAATATGGACCACAGACACTGATGATGGAAGTATGAAGCATGACGGTAAGTCAACGAAAGTGAGATGTCATCAATGTGTCCCCTTGTGTGCTGTTGCTTGGTGCTGTGCCTTGGCCCTGGTCTGGGATTGTTGCTGGTTCTGGGCCCTGGTCAGTGCCTGGTTGAAGTCCTGGCCGAGGTCCCTGAGCTTTCTCTGCCAATCTGACGGTCTATCCTGACAGGGCCTCTTCACAAGCGGCCCACCCTCCTCCTCACCGTCCTCCTGCAGCTGGGCTGCACAGCGCTTCCTGGTGCGTGACTGAAATGTCCTCATCATGTCATTGATCTCTCTCAGACGCTGTGGGATACAGTTGGGATACAACGATTAGCAACACACATGACTAGATGTGTACTGTGTATTTACGATGACCAGGCCTTTTGCTTTTCACAGTAATTTAAGTTAAAATATGTGTAATGTTAGTTAGGTTTCAGACAGGAAGTATGGAAGAGGGTTAGTTAGGTAACCGTTAGCAGGGTTAGAGAGGTATTTCCAACCTCTGACCTTTGAGGGGCTTCTGCTGACGTAGTAGAGGAACCCAGTGCGGGGGGAGGGGTGTGTGCTGGGCTTGTGGGGGGAGATGTAGAGGGAATGGTGGTTGGAGGGGCGGAGTCTGCGCAAGGATCCAACACTCTGGAAGGGGTATGGCGAAAGGGGAGGGGTTTCAACCTGTGCATGGAAAAATGACCAGAATGTCGTCAGAATCTCTGGATAGTGATGAAAGCACTGGGCCTAGGAACAATGCACTGTATCTGTACAAGGACTGCTCTTACCTCTATCAACCTGTAAGTACCAATGATGTTATACCTCAGTTTGGACATATCTGAGACCCCTGGTAAAGTGTTTCCTACGTATTGTGTATGATGACTACTGACTCCATTAGGAAGTATATGAAAATGTCCCCTCACCCCGGCTATGGTCAGAGAGCTGGAGGTGTAGCGCAGGGCAAAGTCCTTCATCTGTTTGACATAGACGGTGTTGTAGAAATAGATGAGGTGTCCTCTCTCCTCCTGGTCCGGTCTACAGGGAGCTCTGGGTCCTGTAGGATGGGTGGGAGGGCTCTGGTAGGTAAGCAAGCTACTGCTGGGGTCTACATCTTCTGGAAAACAGAGCAGCATCACATTCAAAAATCATTCTTCATTAAATCATTTGTTAATTCATGTATATTATGATGCAAACATATATTTTCTATTTGTCTAACTGTTTTCTCTGTTGGATCCTCCAGGAGAGTTTTGTGAGGTCTTGGTGTTTCTCCCTGAGATCAGAACACTTCTGAATACCTGACAGAAGGACAATACAGACTTCATCAACTACACAATAACAAACGAGCTGGATTTAACACACACACACAAAAGCAAGCAAAACATTGATCTCCTTACACAGTTGCTTGCTTGAGGCTGAGTCTTGTAGCACTGCATGATGAGCTTGAAGGGCATGTCCACTTTGGTTACCTGCATGAGCAACACACAGCACAAACATGGAAATGAGGTAATATATTACATTATAATCATCAATACACAGCTGAAGAGGTATAGAAGGCTGAATGCCTTGCTGTCGATCACCCAAGTCATAAAACCATCTGCGTTAAGGAAGTATAGCAAAACGTCTAGAGGCAAAGCAAATAGTGCTACCTTGGCCATGACATAGATGGCACACATGAGTATTTGGTCCAGGTGTCGGTCTAGCATGAGGTCAGTGCAGTGGACCAAGGAGTGTTCAACGCAGGTCCAGATCTTCAGCCGCAGCGCCTCACAGATGTCCAGTTTAACACAGATGTCCCTCAGACGCATGCTCACCAGGTGGTAGACCTGAGACAGAGGGAAGGAGTATGGCCTTTGTCTTGTGGATCTTGTAACTAAATATCTAGGCTCATAGCATTCAGGCCAGCTCAGGTATGTAGGAATCTGAGTAAAGCCTACCTTGCGGAGGAACAGTGAGATGGAGCCCTTACTCTGGGTAGAGGGTAGAGGGTTCTGGGGCTGCTGGGTAGAGGTGCTGGAGACTTGCTGTGGAGGAATGGGCTGACCTACAACACTGAGGGTAAATGTGATGGCTCCCCGGTCGTTGGCAATGCCTGGGTGTGGAAGAGGTTTATTGAACAAATAGCACTGGTTGTTGTGATATGTAAACAAGGTATATAACATGTTTATTATAAGATGTATTACATTATGTCAGTATTCTATTAGGGTTGTCATTTCTATGGCCATATTGGGTTTCATCTGAGGGATAGTCTTTACCTCGAACCGGTATGCTGACTGACTGGCCATTGTTGGTGGTGACAGTGGCTGATGCCATGGTGACTACAGTCTGTCCAGTAACAATGACAGAGGAGGACTGGGATGGGCTGACTGGTGTGGTAGGGCAAGCGGCCATCTTTGAGCCAGCAGGGGGTGAGCTGTAGCGTTCATGGTGGGTAATCGGGGAGTTCAGGTCAATTCCATGGATCCCATTCACAAGGCTTGGGGTCAAGTGTGAAGGGTTGGGAGGGATCTTGGCCATCTTGTCTGTGTCCTCTAAGTATTGGGGGAGCATCACCTTGAGCACACATAGAACCATCTGTTACCTTAAGTTTGGGATCATTTTGTTTCCTCTATTGAATGAAACGACAGCCGCCATGCTGCCATATTAGACCAACTTGTTTCGAGTGCGCCAGCGGTGTTGCTCTATATATTTTGAGAGGGTGCACTGTATATTTTGCCCAGTTGACAAACAGGTGAATTTGAACCTTTGCCCACTGACCTGATGGTATGCAGGCAGCTGTCCCTGACCCTTAGCAGCTCTGATCTGGTCCCAGAGTGGTGAGTCTCTCCTCCAGGCCAGACTCTCCAGGACCTGCTCCTCTATATGGGTCAGATGCCTGACCACACCCGGCAGCAAGCCCTCCTCAGCCCGCAGCACCAGCTCTATCACCTGGCACACACCACACACAGTAGAGGGTTAAACAGTACCTAAATAGATCACTAAGATTACAGTAGACGTGTTTGAACCCAGGACGTCTGTATGCCCCAAAACTGTGTAAACCCTCTGAGCCCAAGCCTAGGCATTAGCTTGAGGAGCTAACATAATGCTTCAGTTTTCAGGTAAGGTTACTTATCACGTGAAACCACCTCCTTTACACAAAACCTACGATGTTACATTACAGTATGACATGTACTGCAGGTGTTTTGTGTAGATGTTACCTTGTAGAAGTCGTATGGCGCTAGGCTAAAGATGTCAATGACCAGGGGGAAGCTGCCTGGTGGCTGATGGGAGAAGATTACCATCTCCAGACAACAGGCCACTAGAGAGCGCTGGAACAGATCATGCTCCAGAATGCCCTGCCAAGAAACAAGTCATCAATGACAACGTCTATACTATACATGTCTATACAACAGTGCCCCCAGAGGGAATTGTAACGTGAACGCGTAATGACACTAAACAGTGCAGTTCCAGTCATACACAGCAGAGGGCAGAGGACTCACTGAAAGGTCTTTGTATCCCAGCCTCTTCCTCTCCTGATTGATGACAGCCTCTAGAACCCTGTAGTACAAAGCCTCTGTCTGGCTGGAGAACTTCACTCCTCTCTCTACAAACAACAGGAAGTTACTGAAATGTCAATATATCAACACATGCATACACACAGACACAAACACACACACCTCTGTCTAGGCTGCGGTTCTCTTCCCATGGTTCCTGGTAGTGCTGGATGAAGGTGTGGAGCATGTTTCTCAGTCTAGTGGAGATGACCTCACTAGGGTTTCTGGCACAGGACCTAAACAAAATACACCTTAAAGAACCATACAGCCACTTTTCCACCCCCATAGACTACTGATAGATATTGCCCACCCATAGGTATAGATCTAGGATAAGCTTATCTTCCTCCAAATCAGAAGCAACTCCATAATGGGAAGAATGTGTAACATAGTAAAACAATGTGTTTTCTTACTCTTCTACAAACTCAACACTGACCATAGATCACAGTGTACTCTACCATAGGCTACAGGCCCAAATACATTTCCCCTGCGGCACATTACAGTCTACTACAGTTACGTATGAGGCCCACACAGACACATGCCCACCATAGCTGACCTGAATGTTCTAGCCAGACTGTCACTGGGTACATGTCTCTGGGTTGCCATGACGACCTCCAGCCGCTCACAGCACCTCCGCTGGTAGAGTATAGCTCTGTGTCAGTCAGTGGAGTAGCAGTGGACACCTGTACATAATGCATACACCAGGCAGAGGTTTGAAAACCCTTTAGAGCGGTACATGAGACCGTATAAATAGGATCATCATTATACTTCCTTGCGTGAGAAACATGTGAAACAACGGTTTAAATTTACAACACGAACCACACAGTAATGATATTAAGTCATCTCAGAGATAATTGGGCCCAAAAGGCTTGTGTACTGTATTTAGAGTCAGGTTAATGTGTGTGTGTGTGGTGTGGGGGGGGGGGGGGGCTGGCCTTCAGCTATGAGATGACAACGATGATGAACTGCAAAAATACGATATTTCCTGTTGAAGAGGAATATTCAGATTTAGCGTTTTTGAATCTGTTTCTCAGTTTGTCTAGCAGTTCTACAGTTCTGCTGTGGAAGGGTTCAGAGAGAGAGACTTCACCATTATTAAATAAATCAAAACAGGAACATTTTACATTTGGTTAAAATAAATGAGGAAATAATCTCAACAGATACAAATATTGTCCTGTGTGCTACCTACACTACAAAAAATGGTGCTATAGAACCTTAAAGGGTACTTCGGCTATCCCCATAGGAGAACCCTTTGAGGAACCATTTTTGGTTCAAGGTAGAACCCTTTCCAGACCCAAAAAGGGTTCTCTTATGGAGATAGCCGTAGAACCGTTTGGAATCTTTTTTTCTAAGAGTGTACAGTACTGTATAACCCTCCACTAGCATCCCCCATACTTGAATAAAGACAGCTTCTCCATCCTAGAGGGGGAGCTCAATCATTTCCAGACCCTGGTAAATGTTCTAGTCTGTGGAGACCTAAACGCCTGAACTGAACAAGAACCTGACACACTCAGAACACTGGGGGACAAAAACCTACCTGGAGGTGGCCGCATTCCCTCCCCAATATGCCCAACAACTACGACAAAACAACCAACAAAAACGGGTCACACAACTCCTGCAGTTCTGTCGCACGCTGGGTCTGTACATAGTCAATGGTATGCTTCGAGGGGACTCCTACGGTAGGTACACCTACAGCTCATGTCTTGGCAGCAGTACTGTAAACTACTTTATCACCGACCTCAACCCAGAGTCTCTCAGAGCGTTCAGTCAGCCCACTGACACCCCACCTATACACATTCATGGAATGCGGTGTTGGGGGAAAACATGTACACAAACAATGTGTACAAGTATGCAGTTAAAATTGGCCCAAAAAAATTAGCCCCACCCTCTTCAACATTTATACCAACAAACTGGCGAGGGCTCAGTCTGAAGCACCCGGCCACACCCTACTAGACTCTGAAGTCAAATGTTTGCTGTTTTGCAGATGATCTGGTGCTTCTGTCCCCAACTAAGCAGCACCTAGATCTTCTGCAGATTCTGTCAGACTTGGGCCCTGACAGTTAATCTCAGTAAGACAAAAATAATGGTGTTCCAAAAAAGGTCCCGTTTCCAGCCACACAAATACAAATTCCACCTAGACACTGTTGCCCTAGATCACACAAAACAATATACCTACCTTGACCTACACACCAGCACCACAGAAGCCCTCTATGGTTGTGAGGTCTGGGGTCCTCTCACAAACAAATAATTCACAAAGCCCAAATTGACTCTATGCAGAATTATGAAAAAACATCCTCCATGTAAAACGTAAAACTGCAAATAATGCATCCAGAGCAGAATTAGGACGACTCCAGCTAATGATCCAAATCCAGAAAAGAGCAATTCAATTCCACAAGCACCTAAAAGGAAGAGATTCTCAAACCTTCCATAACAAAGCCCTGACCTACAGAGAGATGAACCTGAAGAGTCCCCTCAGCCAGCGGGTACTGGGACAACAGGACAGCAACACAATTAGATCCAACCAAATCATGAGAAAACAAAAAGATAATTACTTGACACATTGGAAAGAATCAACAAAAAAACTGAGCAAACTGGAATGTTATTTGGCCCTAAACAGAGAATACACAGTAGCAGAATACCTGACCACTGTGACTGACCCAATATTAAGAAAAGCTTTGACTATGTACAGGCTCAGTGAGCATGACCTTGCTATCGAAAGGTCACCATCGGCAGACCTGACTCTCAAGAGAAGACAGGAGATGGAAACCTAGCTGCACTTCCTAACCTCCTGCCAAATGTAAGACCATATTAGAGTCACATACAGCGCATTCAGAAAGCATTCATACCCCTTGACTTATTCCACATTTTGATGTGTTACAGCCTGAATTCAAAATTGATTAAATTGATTTACACATAATACCCAACAATGAAAGCATGTTTTTAGAAATGTTTTCTAATTTATTGACAATCAAATACAGAAATATCTCATTTACATAAGTATTCACACACCTGAGTCAATATATGTTAGAATCACCTCTGGCAGCGATTACGGTCTTTCTGGGTAAATCTCTAAGAGCTTTCCACACCTGGATTGTACAACATTTGCACATTATTATTAAAAGCTCTGTCAAGTTGGTTGATCATGGCTAGACAGTCATCTTCATGTCTTGCCATATATTTTCAAAATTGTAATTAGGCCACATTTAATGTTGTCTTGGTAAGCAACTCCAGTGTATATTTGCCTTTTTGTTTTAGGTTATTTTCCTGCTGAGAGGTGAATTTGTCTCCCAGTGTCTGGTGGAAAGCAGACTGAATCAGATGTTCCTTTAGGATTTTGCTTGTGCTTAACGGCAGGTAGCCTAGTGGTTAGAGCGTTGGGCCAGTACCCGAAAAGTAGCTAGAGCGAATCCCTGAGCTGACAAGGTAAAAATCTGTCGTTCTGCCCCTGAACAAGGCACTGTTCCTAGGCCGTCAATGTAAATAAGAATTTGTTCTTAAATGGCTTGCCTGGTTAAATATATTTTTTTACTCTATTCTGTTTCTTTTTACTCTACAAAACTCCCTTGCTGATGACAAGCATACCCATAACATGATGCACCCACCACCGTGCTTGAAAATATGAAGAGTGGTACTCAGTGATGTGTTTTGCTGGATTTTCCCGAAGCACAATACTTTGTATTCAGGACATAAAGTTAATTTCTTCACCACGTTTTGCAGTTTTACTTTAGTGCCTTGCTGCAAACTGGATGTATGTTTTGGAATATTTTTTTTCTGTACAGGCTTCCCTCTTTTCACTCTGTCCTTTAGGTTAATATTATAGAGTAACTACAATGTTGTTGATCCATTCTCAGTTTTCTCCAATCACAGCCATGAAACTCTAACTGTTTTAATGTCACCATTGGTCTCATGGTTAAATTCTTGAGCAGTTTCATTCCTCTCCTGCAACTGAGCTGGGAGGGACGCCTGTATCTTTGTAGTGACTGGGTGTATTGATACACCATCCAAAAGGATATTCAATGTCTGATTATTTTATTTGACCCATTTACCAATAGGTGCCCTTCTTTGCATTGGAAAACCTCCCTGTTCTTTGTGGTTCAATCAGTGTTTGAAATTCACTGCTTGATTGAGGGACCTTACAGATAATTGTACAGTATGTGTCGGTTACAGAGATGAGGTAGTCATTCAAAAGGTAGTCGTTCATGTTAAACACTATTATTGCACACAGAGTCTATGTAACTTATTATGTGACTTGTTAAGCACATGTGTACCCCTGAATGTATTTAGGCTTCCCATAACAAAGGGGTTGAATACTTATTGACTCAAGACATTTCAGCTCTTAATTTTTAATTAATTTGGTAACATTTCTAAAAACATAATTTCACTTTGACATTATGGGTATTGTGCGTTGGCCAGTGACACAAAATCTCAATTTATTCCAAATAAAAATGCAGGCTGTCAAGCAACAAAATGTGGAAAAAGTCAAGGGGTGTGAATACTTTCTGAAGGCACTATATTTCCCTCAGATTACAGACCCACAAAGAATTTGAAAACCAATCCAATCTCCCATATCTATTAGGTGAAATACAACAGTGTGCCACCACAACAGCAAGATTTGTGACCTGTTGCCACAAGAAAAGGGCAACCTGTGGAGCACAAACACCATTGTAAATACAACCTATATTTATCTGCTTATTTATATGACCTTTCGTACTTCAACTACTTGCACATTGTTACAACACTGTACATAGCCAGCAATATAACATTTCTATATTCTTTTAAAACTTTTGTAATGTTTACTGTTAATTTCTGATTGTTTATTTCCCTTTCCTTTTTGTTTGTCTATTTCACTTGCTTAGGCAATGTAAAAATGTTTCCCATGCCAATAATCACATTTGAATTGCTTTTAAATCGAGGGAGTAAAATAGAGATTGTGCTGATTCAATGGTAACTCCAGTCTCCTCTCCACAGCGATAATCATTTGCACGTGTTCTCCATTTCTCTACAATGCCAAGTTACTATCACAGACTGTCTGAATGTGTGATGCACAGACACTGCCTGGGGTAGAGGATCTCTCTATGAGTGTGTGAAAATTAAGTTAAACTGGTTTTGTATATAAACCAGATATGTCAGTGAGTGGGGAGGTGGGATGCTGATTCCGAACATGTTGTGTACTATATCTGAGGAATCATTCAAGTTATGGTAAGTCAGTGAGATAAGCTGGGTGTGGTTATTGGGAAGGTATTTGAGGATGATGCTAGTAATGACTGTCGTTATGGGTTGCAGGTGATAATCAGTTTTACTTTGTCCACACTAAGGAGTATCACTTTGGGTAGAGACCAACACAGAGAGAGAGACAGAGAGGGAGTGAGGGAGAGCAACAGAGAGGTAGAGAGAGAAAGAGCAACAGAGAGAGAAATAGAGAGCTACAATCTAAAATGTAAGGTTATACCAGCTGAAGTTCTCGATATTCTGACGTGATTCATAACTGTACACCTGTAAATTACAGCCAGAGCCTGGCTGAGGCTGGACAGGCCAATGTTGAACCACATCAATTCCTGTGTTCTGTCAGAGTCAAACCTGTACACTGTGTTCCTATGCACTGTCACACAGTACACCACGAACATTGAATCTAAAAATACCTTCCATTCATTCCCTACGAGCAACCTTACTGTTCCAACCCCAGACACTGGCAACAGGCCTGGGTTCAAATACTATTTGAAATCTTTCAAACACTTTAGCTGGGCTTGATTGAGCTTGCATGGCGCAATTGAACCAATAGAATAGTCGTATAAGTGCAAACCCTGCTCATATGGCATTACAGCCTTGTTCTAAAGCAAACGCTACAATTATTTGAAAGATTTCAGATAGCATATGAATCCAGGTCTGCTGGCCAACCTATCCGTCTCTCACTCTGCAGTATTGGGACGAAGCCTTGGTTGGCTTGGCTCTACTCCATCCACTACCAGGAAAATGGATTTAGCTCACCTCCCACTGAGTCAATTCAACCTTCCTATCTGTTTTGTGGAAGTTGATGCTTATAGTAAGGCTTTAACTCTGTCACTGTAACATCCCTCCTGAGAGCAAGCTACAGTCATAAGTGAGAGGTAGCTACTATGAGCTATGTGCTGGGTACTAATATTACTATGCATATGCTCTCACCCATGTGGGCTACACACCGGATGTGGGCTAGTGGCCCACCAACTGACAACATGCGTCACCAGCTGCCAACTCCTTCAGAATCAGTTTATATCATCTTACCCACCACCACAACCACCACACCTCTCTCTGTTCCCATGTTGGCTCTCTGTCACACTGCAATATCTTTAGAACTGACTGACTGCAGCTTCACTGACAACCTCCAGAATACTTTTACTTTCTACAGTCATTTTGGGGCACACACATCGTTCAAAATACATATACAACTAAAGTGTTTTGCATCGATTTCAGAGAAATGGAACAGAACACTGTTGCATTTTAACTTGGCAATCTAACAACCACTACCAGCCACAAATCATACATGATCATCATCCACAATAACATCAGTTAGACACACATCAACCCAGGACAAACAACATCCTGTGACATGTTACTTCCTGTAGTGTTACAGAGACAAAGAGAGACAAAAGAGCTGCAGTGATGCAACAAGCTACTTACAGAGGCTCGTGAGAAGGATCTGATTCTGTTTTCTAGAGGCTTGGAGACACACTGCCTCTCTGCTTCTCTCTCTGTGGGACTAGCCAGGCTGAACAGCTGTGGGTGTGTGGGTGAGCATCAGAGCAGCACAGAGCAGTGAGCGCTACTATAAGTCTACAGGCAGGCAGCAGCAGGCTGCAGTGCACTGAGACAGAGAGGAAGCTGAAGCTCTGGCTCAGCCCATTGGCTCACAGCTCACAACAGACAAGCCCCAACTTGTCATCTGCAATGGGTTGCTATGATAAGAGGCCTGAGACTCACAGAGCAACAAGCGCCCCCTGGGGTGGAGTAGGAACATAATAGGGCATAAAGGAAGCAGAAGAATAGCAGTACATTAATAAGTAATACTTTACAACAATATATACTATATCAGTTTTGAAAATTACTTTTTAACCACACTATTAACTGAGAATTTATAATCCTATATTTACAGTTGAAGTCAGAAGTTTACATACACTTAGGTTGGAGTCATTAAAACTCGTTTTTCAACCACTCCACACATTTCTTGTTAACAAACTATAGTTTTGGCAAGTCGGTTAGGACATCTACTTTGTGCATGACACATGTAATTTTTCCAACAATTGTTGAGAGTCAGAAGTTAACATACACTAAACTGACTGTGCCTTTAAACAGCTTGGAAAATTCCCGAAAATGATGTCATGGCTTTAGAAGCTTCTGATAGGCTAATTGACATAATTTGAGGCAATTGAAGGTGTACCTGTGGATGTACTTCAAGGCCTACCTTCAATCTCAGTGCCTCTTTGCTTGACATCATGGGAAAATCAAAAGAAATCAGCCAAGACCTCAGAAAAAGAACTGTAGACCTCCACAAGTCTGGTTCATCCTTGGGAGCAATTTCCAAACGCCTGAAGGTACCACGTTCATCTGTACAAGCAATAGTCTCCTAGAGATGAATGTGCTTTGGTGCGAAATCTGCAAATCAATCCAAGAACAACAGCAAAGGACCTTGTGAAGATGCTGGAGGAAACAGGTACAAAAGTATCTATATCCACAGTAAAATGAGTCCTATATCGACATAACCTGAAAGGCCAATCAGCAAGGAAGAAGCCACTGCTCCAAAACCGTCATAAAAAAGCAAGGCTACTGTTTGCAACTGCACATGGGGACAAAGATTGTACTTTTTGGAGAAATATCCTCTGGTCTGATGAAACAAAAATAGAACTGTTTGTCCATAATGACCATCATTATGTTTGGAGGAAAAAGAGGGATGCTTGCAAGCCGAGGAACACCATCCCAAACGTGAAACACGGGGGTGGCAGCATCATGTTGTGGGGGTGCTTTGCTGCAGGAGAGACTGGTGCACTTCACAAAATAGATGGCATCATGAGGCAAGAAAATTACAGGGAAATATTGAAGCAACATCTCAAGACATCAGTCAGGAAGCTAAAGCTTGGTTGAAAATGGGTCTTCCAAATGGACAATGACCCCAAGCATACTTCCAAAGTTGTGGAAAAATGGCTTAAGGACAACAAAGGCAAGGTATTGGTGTGGCCATCACAAAGCCCTGACCTCAATCCTTTTCAACATTTGTGGGCAGAACTGAAGAACCGTGTGCGAGCAAAGAGGCCTACAAACCTGACTCAGTTACACCAGCTCTGTCAGGAGGAATGGGACAAAATTCACCTAACTTATTGTGGGAAGCTTGTGGAAGGCTACCCAAAACATTTGACCCAAGTTAAACTATTTAAAGGCAATGCTGCCAAATACTAATTCAGTGTATGTAAACTTCTGACCCACTGGGAATGTGATGAAAGAAATCAAATCTGAAATAAATAATAACTCTACTATTATTCTGATATTTCACGTTCTTAAAATAAAGTGGTGATCCTAATTGACCTAAGACAAGGAATTTTTACAAGAATTAAATGTCAGGAATTGTGAAAACTAAGTTTAAATGTATTTGGCTAATGTGAATGTAAACTTCCGACTTCAACTGTATATCGCCAGTGAACAATAAATAACATTGTAATTCTGTAATTCCTCCCCACTACATAACATATTATTCCACTACGCAGACCACAACTTGTCCTCCCCACTACATAATATATTATTCCACTACACAGACCACAACTTGTCCTCCCCACTACATAACGTATTATTCCACTACACAGACCACAACTTGTCCTCCCCACTTCATAACATATTATTCCACTACACAGAACACAACTTGTCCTCCACACTTCATAACGTATTATTCCACTACACAGAACACAGTTTGTCCTCCCCACTACATAATGTATTATTCCACTACACAGACCACAACTTGTCCTCCCCACTTCATAATGTATTATTCCACTACACAGACCACAACTTGTCCTCCACACTTCATAACGTATTATTCCACTACACAGAACACAACTTGTCCTCCCCACTACATAATGTATTATTCCACTACACAGACCACAACTTGTCCTCCCCACTTCATAATGTATTATTCCACTACACAGACCACAACTTGTCCTCCCCACTACATAACGTATTATTCCACTACACAGACCACAACTTGTCCTCCCCACTACATAACATATTATTCCACTACACAGACCACAACTTGTCCTCCCCACTACATAATGTATTATTCCACTACACAGACCACAACTTGTCCTCCCCACTACATAATGTATTATTCCACTACACAGACCACAACTTGTCCTCCCCACTACATAACATATTATTCCACTACACAGACCACAACTTGTCCTCCCCACTACATAATGTATTATTCCACTACACAGACCACAACTTGTCCTCCCCACTACATAATGTATTATTCCACTACACAGACCACAACTTGTCCTCCCCACTACATAACATATTATTCCACTACACAGACCACAACTTGTCCTCCCACTTCATAATGTATTATTCCACTACACAGACCACAACTTGTCCTCCCCACTACATAATGTATTATTCCACTACACAGACCACAACTTGTCCTCCCACTACATAATGTATTATTCCACTACACAGACCACAACTTGTCCTCCCACTACACAACATATTATTCCACTACACAGACCACAACTTGTCCTCCCACTTCATAACATATTATTCCACTACACAGACCACAACTTGTCCTCCCCACTACATAATGTATTATTCCACTACACAGACCACAACTTGTCCTCCCCACTACACAACATATTATTCCACTACACAGACCACAACTTGTCCTCCCACAGACCACAACTTGTCCTCCCCACTACATAATGTATTATTCCACTACACAGACCACAACTTGTCCTCCCCACTACATAATGTATTATTCCACTACACAGACCACAACTTGTCCTCCCCACTACATAACATATTATTCCACTACACAGACCACAACTTGTCCTCCCCACTACACAACATATTATTCCACTACACAGACCACAACTTGTCCTCCCACTACACAACATATTATTCCACTACACAGACCACAACTTGTCCTCCCCACTACATAACGTATTATTCCACTACACAGACCACAACTATTATCCACTCCACACTACATAATGTATTATTCCACTACACAGACCACAACTTGTCCTCCCCACTACATAACATATTATTCCACTACACAGACCACAACTTGTCCTCCCCACTACATAATGTATTATTCCACTACACAGACCACAACTTGTCCTCCCCACTACATAACGTATTATTCCACTACACAGACCACAACTTGTCCTCCCCACTACACAACATATTATTCCACTACACAGACCACAACTTGTCCTCCCCACTACATAATGTATTATTCCACTACACAGACCACAACTTGTCCTCCCCACTACACAACATATTATTCCACTACACAGACCACAACTTGTCCTCCCCACTACACAACATATTATTCCACTACACAGACCACAACTTGTCCTCCCCACTACATAATGTATTATTCCACTACACAGACCACAACTTGTCCTCCCCACTACATAATGTATTATTCCACTACACAGACCACAACTTGTCCTCCCCACTACATAATGTATTATTCCACTACACAGACCACAACTTGTCCTCCCCACTACATAACATATTATTCCACTACACAGACCACAACTTGTCCTCCCCACTACATAATGTATTATTCCACTACACAGACCACAACTTGTCCTCCCCACTACACAACATATTATTCCACTACACAGACCACAACTTGTCCTCCCCACTACATAATGTATTATTCCACTACACAGACCACAACTTGTCCTCCCCACTACACAACATATTATTCCACTACACAGACCACAACTTGTCCTCCCCACTACATAATGTATTATTCCACTACACAGACCACAACTTGTCCTCCCCACTACATAATGTATTATTCCACTACACAGACCACAACTTGTCCTCCCCACTACACAACATATTATTCCACTACACAGACCACAACTTGTCCTCCCCACTACATAATGTATTATTCCACTACACAGACCACAACTTGTCCTCCCCACTACATAATGTATTATTCCACTACACAGACCACAACTTGTCCTCCCCACTACATAATGTATTATTCCACTACACAGACCACAACTTGTCCTCCCCACTACATAACATATTATTCCACTACACAACTTGACCACAAATGTATTATTCCACTACCTTGTCCTCCCCACTACATAATGTATTATTCCACTACACAGACCACAACTTGTCCTCCCCACTACATAATGTATTATTCCACTACACAGACCACAACTTGTCCTCCCCACTACATAATGTATTATTCCACTACACAGACCACAACTTGTCCTCCCACTACATAATGTATTATTCCACTACACAGACCACAACTTGTCCTCCCCACTACATAACATATTATTCCACTACACAGACCACAACTTGTCCTCCCCACTACATAATATTATTCCACTACACAGACCACAACTTGTCCTCCCCACTACACAACATATTATTCCACTACACAGACCACAACTTGTCCTCCCCACTACATAATGTATTATTCCACTACACAGACCACAACTTGTCCTCCCCACTACATAATGTATTATTCCACTACACAGACCACAACTTGTCCTCCCCACTACATAACATATTATTCCACTACACAGACCACAACTTGTCCTCCCCACTACATAATGTATTATTCCACTACACAGACCACAACTTGTCCTCCCCACAGACCACAACTTGTCCTCCCACACACAACATATTATTCCACTACACAGACCACAACTTGTCCTCCCCACTACATAATGTATTATTCCACTACACAGACCACAACTTGTCCTCCCCACTACATAATGTATTATTCCACTACACAGACCACAACTTGTCCTCCCCACTACATAACATATTATTCCACTACACAGACCACAACTTGTCCTCCCCACTACATAATGTATTATTCCACTACACAGACCACAACTTGTCCTCCCCACTACATAATGTATTATTCCACTACACAGACCACAACTTGTCCTCCCACTACATAATGTATTATTCCACTACACAGACCACAACTTGTCCTCCCCACTACATATTATTCCAATACACAGACCACAACTTGTCCTCCATGTATTATTCCACTACACAGACCACAACTTGTCCTCCCCACTACATAATGTATTATTCCACTACACAGACCACAACTTGTCCTCCCCACTACATAATGTATTATTCCACTACACAGACCACAACTTGTCCTCCCCACTACACAATGTATTATTCCACTACACAGACCACAACTTGTCCTCCCCACTACATAATGTATTATTCCACTACACAGACCACAACTTGTCCTCCCCACTACATAATGTATTATTCCACTACACAGACCACAACTTGTCCTCCCCACTACATAATGTATTATTCCACTACACAGACCACAACTTGTCCTCCCCACTACATAATGTATTATTCCACTACACAGACCACAACTTGTCCTCCCACTACATAATGTATTATTCCACTACACAGACCACAACTTGTCCTCCCCACTACATAATGTATTATTCCACTACACAGACCACAACTTGTCCTCCCCACTACATAATGTATTATTCCACTACACAGACCACAACTTGTCCTCCCCACTACATAATGTATTATTCCACTACACAGACCACAACTTGTCCTCCCCACTACACAACATATTATTCCACTACACAGACCACAACTTGTCCTCCCCACTACATAATGTATTATTCCACTACACAGACCACAACTTGTCCTCCCCACTACATAATGTATTATTCCACTACACAGACCACAACTTGTCCTCCCCCACTACATAATGTAATGTATTCCACTACACAGACCACAACTTGTCCTCCCCACTACATAATGTATTATTCCACTACACAGACCACAACTTGTCCTCCCCACTACATAATGTATTATTCCACTACACAGACCACAACTTGTCCTCCCCACTGCATAATGTATTATTCCACTACACAGACCACAACTTGTCCTCCCCACTACATAATGTATTATTCCACTACACAGACCACAACTTGTCCTCCCCACTACATAATGTATTATTCCACTACACCACTACACAACATATTATTCCACTACACAGACCACAACTTGACTACACAACATATTATTCACTACACAGACCACAACTTGTCCTCCCCACTACATAATGTATTATTCCACTACACAGACCACAACTTGTCCTCCCCACTGCATAATGTATTCCACTACACAGACCACAACTTGTCCTCCCCACTACATAATGTATTATTCCACTACACAGACCACAACTTGTCCTCCCCACTACATAATGTATTATTCCACTACACAGACCACAACTTGTCCTCCCCACTACATAATGTATTATTCCACTACACAGACCACAACTTGTCCTCCCCACTACATAATGTATTATTCCACTACACAGACCACAACTTGTCCTCCCCACTACATAACATATTATTCCACTACACAGACCACAACTTGTCCTCCCCACTACATAATGTATTATTCCACTACACAGACCACAACTTGTCCTCCCACTACACAACATATTATTCCACTATTACTTCCACTACACAGACCACAACTTGTCCTCCCCACTACATAATGTATTATTCCACTACACAGACCACAACTTGTCCTCCTCCACTACACAACATATTATTCCACTACACAGACCACAACTTGTCCTCCCACTACATAATGTATTATTCCACTACACAGACCACAACTTGTCCTCCCACTACACATAATATTATTCCACTACACAGACCACAACTTGTCCTCCCCACTACACAACATATTATTCCACTACACAGACCACAACTTGTCCTCCCCACTACATAACATATTATTCCACTACACAGACCACAACTTGTCCTCCCACTACATAACGTATTATTCCACTACACAGACCACAACTTGTCCTCCCACTACATAACATATTATTCCACTACACAGACCACAACTTGTCCTCCCCACTACATAATGTATTATTCCACTACACAGACCACAACTTGTCCTCCCCACTTCATAACATATTATTCCACTACACAGACCACAACTTGTCCTCCCCACTACATAACATATTATTCCACTACACAGACCACAACTTGTCCTCCCCCACACACATAATGTATTATTCCACTACACATTGTCCTCCCCACTACACAACATATTCCACTACACAGACCACAACTTGTCCTCCCCACTACATAACATATTATTCCACTACACAGACCACAACTTGTCCTCCCACTACATAACATATTATTCCACTACACAGACCACAACTTGTCCTCCCCACTACATAATGTATTATTCCACTACACAGACCACAACTTCCTCCCACTACATAATGTATTATTCCACTGTCCTCCCCCACTACATAATGTATTATTCCACTACACAGACCACAACTTGTCCTCCCCACTACATAATGTATTATTCCACTACACAGACCACAACTTGTCCTCCCACTTCATAACATATTATTCCACTACACAGACCACAACTTGTCCTCCCCACTATTATTCATACACAGACCACAACTTGTCCTCCCACTTATTCCACTACACAGACCACTACACAACTTGTCCTCCCCACTACATAACATATTATTCCACTACACAGACCACAACTTGTCCTCCCCACTACATAACATATTATTCCACTACACAGACCACAACTTGTCCTCCCCACTACACAACATATTATTCCACTACACAGACCACAACTTGTCCTCCCCACTACATAATGTATTATTCCACTACACAGACCACAACTTGTCCTCCCCACTACATAACATATTATTCCACTACACAGACCACAACTTGTCCTCCCCACTACACAACATATTATTCCACTACACAGACCACAACTTGTCCTCCACACTACATAATGTATTATTCCACTACACAGACCACAACTTGTCCTCCCCACTACATAACGTATTATTCCACTACACAGACCACAACTTGTCCTCCCCACTACATAACATATTATTCCACTACACAGACCACAACTTGTCCTCCCCACTACATAACATATTATTCCACTACACAGACCACAACTTGTCCTCCCCACTACATAACATATTATTCCACTACACAGACCACAACTTGTCCTCCCCACTACACAACATATTATTCCACTACACAGACCACAACTTGTCCTCCCCACTACATAATGACCACATTGTCCTCCCCATTCCACCACTACACAGACCACAACTTGTCCTCCCCACTACATGAACATATTATTCCACTACACAGACCACAACTTGTTCCTCCCCACTGTCCTCCCCACACAACATATTATTCCACTACACAGACCACAACTTGTCCTCCCCACTACATAACATATTATTCCACTACACAGACCACAACTTGTCCTCCCCACTACATAATGTATTATTCCACTACACAGACCACAACTTGTCCTCCCCACTTCATAATGTATTATTCCACTACACAGACCACAACTTGTCCTCCCCAGTACATAATGTATTATTCCACTACACAGACCACAACTTGTCCTCCCCACTTCATAATGTATTATTCCACTACACAGACCACAACTTGTCCTCCCCACTTCATAACATATTATTCCACTACACAGAACACAACTTGTCCTCCACACCACACAACATATTATTCCACTACACAGACCACAACTTGTCCTCCCCACTACATAAATGTATTATTCCACTACACAGACCACAACTTGTCCTCCCCACTACATAACGTATTATTCCACTACACAGACCACAACTTGTCCTCCCCACTACATAACATATTATTCCACTACACAGACCACAACTTGTCCTCCCCACTACATAACATATTATTCCACTACACAGACCACAACTTGTCCTCCCCACTACATAATGTATTATTCCACTACGGACCACAACTTGTCCTCCCCACTACATAACATATTATTCCACTACACAGACCACAACTTGTCCTCCCCACTACACAATGTATTATTCCACTACACAGACCACTACAACTTGTCCTCCCCACTACATAATGTATTATTCACTAACAGACCACAACTATTATTCCACTACACAGACCACAACTTGTCCTCCCCACTACATAACATATTATTCCACTACACAGACCACAACTTGTCCTCCCCACTACACAACATATTATTCCACTACACAGACCACAACTTGTCCTCCCCACTACATAATGTATTATTCCACTACACAGACCACAACTTGTCCTCCCCACTACATAACATATTATTCCACTACACAGACCACAACTTGTCCTCCCACTACATAATGTATTATTCCACTACACAGACCACAACTTGTCCTCCCCACTACATAATGTATTATTCCACTACACAGACCACAACTTGTCCTCCCCACTACACAACATATTATTCCACTACACAGACCACAACTTGTCCTCCCCACTACATAACATATTATTCCACTACACAGACCACAACATTTATTCCACTACCCCACTACATAAATGTATTATTCCACTACACAGACCACAACTTGTCCTCCCCACTACACAAAATATTATTCCACTACACAGACCACAACTTGTCCTCCCCACTACATAATGTATTATTCCACTACACAGACCTCCCACTACAACTTGTCCTCCACACTACATAATGTATTATTCCACTACACAGACCACAACTTGTCCTCCAGACCACAACATCCAACAACATTATTCCACTACACAGACCACAACTTGTCCTCCCCACTACATAATGTATTATTCCACTACACAGACCACAACTTGTCCTCCCCACTACATAACATATTATTCCACTACACAGACCACAACTTGTCCTCCCCACTACATAAACATATTATTCCACTACACAGACCACAACTTGTCCTCCCCACTACATAATGTATTATTCCACTACACAGACCACAACTTGTCCTCCCCACTACATAATGTATTATTCCACTACACAGACCACAACTTGTCCTCCCCACTACATAATGTATTATTCCACTACACAGACCACAACTTGTCCTCCCCACTACATAATGTATTATTCCACTACACAGACCACAACTTGTCCTCCCCACTTCATAATGTATTATTCCACTACACAGACCACAACTTGTCCTCCCCACTTCATAACATATTATTCCACTACACAGAACACAACTTGTCCTCCACACCACACAACATATTATTCCACTACACAGACCACAACTTGTCCTCCCCACTACACAACATATTATTCCACTACACAGACCTCAACTTGTCCTCCCCACTACATAACGTATTATTCCACTACACAGACCACAACTTGTCCTCCCCACTACATAACATATTATTCCACTACACAGACCACAACTTGTCCTCCCCACTACACAACATATTATTCCACTACACAGACCACAACTTGTCCTCCCCACTACATAATGTATTATTCCACTACACAGACCACAACTTGTCCTCCCCACTACATAACCCCACTGTATTATTCCACTACACAGACCACAACTTGTCCTCCCCACTACATAACATATTATTCCACTACACAGACCACAACTTGTCCCCCACACTACATAATGTATTATTCCACTACACAGACCACAACTTGTCCTCCCCACTACATAACATATTATTCCACTACACAGACCACAACTTGTCCTCCCCACTACATAACATGTTATTCCACTACACAGACCACAACTTGTCCTCCCCACTACATAACATATTATTCCACTACACAGACCACAACTTGTCCTCCCCACTACATAACATATTATTCCACTACACAGACCACAACTTGTCCTCCCCACTACATAACATATTATTCCACTACACAGACCACAACTTGTCCTCCCCACTACATAATGTATTATTCCACTACACAGACCACAACTTGTCCTCCCCACTACATAACATATTATTCCACTACACAGACCACAACTTGTCCTCCCCACTACATAATGTATTATTCCACTACACAGACCACAACTTGTCCTCCCACTACATAACATATTATTCCACTACACAGACCACAACTTGTCCTCCCACTACATAATGTATTATTCCACTACACAGACCACAACTTGTCCTCCCCACTACACTAACATATTATTCCACTACATAATGTATTATTCCACTACACAGACCACAACTTGTCCTCCCCACTACATAATGTATTATTCCACTACACAGACCACAACTTGTCCTCCCCACTACATAATGTATTATTCCACTACACAGAACAACTTGTCCTCCCACTACATATTATTCCACTACACAGACCACCACAACTTGTCCTCCCCCACTACATAATGTATTATTCCACTACACAGACCACAACTTGTCCTCCCCACTACATAATGTATTATTCCACTACACAGACCACAACTTGTCCTCCCCACTACATAACATATTATTCCACTACACAGACCACAACTTGTCCTCCCACTACACAACATATTATTCCACTACACAGACCACAACTTGTCCTCCCCACTACATAATGTATTATTCCACTACACAGACCACAACTTGTCCTCCCACTACATAACATATTATTCCACTACACAGACCACAACTTGTCCTCCCCACTACATAATGTATTATTCCACTACACAGACCACAACTTGTCCTCCCCACTACATAATGTATTATTCCACTACACAGACCACAACTTGTCCTCCCCACTACATAACGTATTATTCCACTACACAGACCACAACTTGTCCTCCCCACTACATAACATATTATTCCACTACACAGACCACAACTTGTCCTCCCCACTACATAACATATTATTCCACTACACAGACCACAACTTGTCCTCCCCACTACATAATGTATTATTCCACTACACAGACCACAACTTGTCCTCCCCACTACATAACATATTATTCCACTACACAGACCACAACTTGTCCTCCCCACTACATAATGTATTATTCCACTACACAGACCACAACTTGTCCTCCCCACTACACAACATATTATTCCACTACACAGACCACAACTTGTCCTCCCCACTACATAACGTATTATTCCACTACACAGACCACAACTTGTCCTCCCCACTACATAATGTATTATTCCACTACACAGACCACAACCTCCCACTTGTCCACTCCCCACTTGTCACAACAAAATATTATTCCACTACACAGACCACAACTTGTCCTCCCCACTACATAATGTATTATTCCACTACACAGACCACAACTTGTCCTCCCCACTACACAACATATTATTCCACTACACAGACCACAACTTGTCCTCCCACTACATAATGTATTATTCCACTACACAGACCACAACTTGTCCTCCCCACTACATAATGTATTATTCCACTACACAGACCACAACTTGTCCTCCCCACTACACAACATATTATTCCACTACACAGACCACAACTTGTCCTCCCCAACATAATGTCCACTATCCCACATTATTCCACTACACAGACCACAACTTGTCCTCCCCACTACATAATGTATTATTCCACTACACAGACCACAACTTGTCCTCCCCACTACACAACATATTATTCCACTACACAGACCACAACTTGTCCTCCCACTACATAACATATTATTCCACTACACAGACCACAACTTGTCCTCCCCACTACACAACATATTATTCCACTACACAGACCACAACTTGTCCTCCCACTACATAATGTATTATTCCACTACACAGACCACAACTTGTCCTCCCCACTACATAATGTATTATTCCACTACACAGACCACAACTTGTCCCCCACTACATAATGTATTATTCCACTACACAGACCACAACTTGTCCTCCCACTACATAATGTATTATTCCACTACACAGACCACAACTTGTCCTCCCCACTACATAATGTATTATTCCACTACACAGACCACAACTTGTCCTCCCCACTACATAATGTATTATTCCACTACACAGACCACAACTTGTCCTCCCCACTACATAATGTATTATTCCACTACACAGACCACAACTTGTCCTCCCACTACATAATGTATTATTCCACTACACAGACCACAACTTGTCCTCCCCACTACACAACATATTATTCCACTACACAGACCACAACTTGTCCTCCCCACTACATAACATATTATTCCACTACACAGACCACAACTTGTCCTCCCCACTACACAACATATTATTCCACTACACAGACCACAACTTGTCCTCCCCACTACATAACATATTATTCCACTACACAGACCACAACTTGTCCTCCCCACTACACAACAATATTATTCCACTACACAGACCACAACTTGTCCTCCCCACAACTACACAACATATTATTCCACTACACAGACCACAACTTGTCCTCCCCACTACATAATGTATTATTCCACTACACAGACCACAACTTGTCCTCCCCACTACATAATGTATTATTCCACTACACAGACCACAACTTGTCCTCCCCACTACATAACATGTTATTCCACTACACAGAACTTGTCCTCAACTTGTTCCACTACACAGACCACAACTTGTCCTCCCCACTACATAATGTATTATTCCACTACACAGACCACAACTTGTCCTCCCACTACATAATGTATTATTCCACTACACAGACCACAACTTGTCCTCCCACTACATAATTATTCCACTACACAGACCACAACTTGTCCTCCCCACTACATAATGTATTATTCCACTACACAGACCACAACTTGTCCTCCCCACTACACAACATATTATTCCACTACACAGACCACAACTTGTCCTCCCCACTACATAATGTATTATTCCACTACACAGACCACAACTTGTCCTCCCCACTACATAATGTATTATTCCACTACACAGACCACAACTTGTCCTCCCCACTACATACATATTATTCCACTACACAGACCACAACTTGTCCTCCCCACTACATAACATATTATTCCACTACACAGACCACAACTTGTCCTCCCCACTACATAATGTATTATTCCACTACACAGACCACAACTTGTCCTCCCCACTACATAATGTATTATTCCACTACACAGACCACAACTTGTCCTCCCCACTACACAACATATTATTCCACTACACAGACCACAACTTGTCCTCCCCCCACTACATAATGTATTATTCCACTACACAGACCACAACTTGTCCTCCCCACTACATAATGTATTATTCCACTACACAGACCACAACTTGTCCTCCCCACTACACAACATATTATTCCACTACACAGACCACAACTTGTCCTCCCCACTACATAATGTATTATTCCACTACACAGACCACAACTTGTCCTCCCCACTACATAATGTATTATTCCACTACACAGACCACAACTTGTCCTCCCCACTACACAACATATTATTCCACTACACAGACCACAACTTGTCCTCCCCACTACATAATGTATTATTCCACTACACAGACCACAACTTGTCCTCCCCACTACACAACATATTATTCCACTACACAGACCACAACTTGTCCTCCCCACTACATAATGTATTATTCCACTACACAGACCACAACTTGTCCTCCCACTACATAATGTATTATTCCACTACACAGACCACAACTTGTCCTCCCCACTACATAACATATTATTCCACTACACAGACCACAACTTGTCCTCCCCACTACATAACATATTATTCCACTACACAGACCACAACTTGTCCTCCCCACTACATAATGTATTATTCCACTACACCACAGACCACAACTAATGTCCTCCCACAACTTGTCCTCCCACTACATATTATTCCACTACACAGACCACAACTTGTCCTCCCACTACACAACATATTATTCCACTACACAGACCACAACTTGTCCTCCCCACTACATAATGTATTATTCCACTACACAGACCACAACTTGTCCTCCCCACTACACAACATATTATTCCACTACACAGACCACAACTTGTCCTCCCCACTACATAATGTATTATTCCACTACACAGACCACAACTTGTCCTCCCCACTACACAACATATTATTCCACTACACAGACCACAACTTGTCCTCCCCACTACACAACATATTATTCCACTACACAGACCACAACTTGTCCTCCCACTACATAACATATTATTCCACTACACAGACCACAACTTGTCCTCCCTACATACATAATGTATTATTCCACTACACAGACCACAACTTGTCCTCCCCACTACATAATGTATTATTCCACTACACAGACCACAACTTGTCCTCCCCACTACATAATGTATTATTCCACTACACAGACCACAACTTGTCCTCCCCACTACACAACATATTACTCCACTACACAGACCACAACTTGTCCTCCCCACTACATAACGTATTATTCCACTACACAGACCACAACTTGTCCTCCCCACTACATAACATATTATTCCACTACACAGAACACAACTTGTCCTCCCCACTACACAACATATTATTCCACTACACAGACCACAACTTGTCCTCCCCACTACATAATGTATTATTCCACTACACAGACCACAACTTGTCCTCCCCACTACACAACATATTATTCCACTACACAGACCACAACTTGTCCTCCCACTACATAATGTATTATTCCACTACACAGACCACAACTTGTCCTCCCCACTACATAACATATTATTCCACTACACAGACCACAACTTGTCCTCCCCACTACACAACATATTATTCCACTACACAGACCACAACTTGTCCTCCCCACTACATAATGTATTATTCCACTACACAGACCACAACTTGTCCTCCCCACTACATAATGTATTATTCCACTACACAGACCACAACTTGTCCTCCCCACTACATAACGTATTATTCCACTACACAGACCACAACTTGTCCTCCCCACTACATAATGTATTATTCCACTACACAGACCACAACTTGTCCTCCCACTACACAACATATTATTCCACTACACAGACCACAACTTGTCCTCCCCTACACAACATATTATTCCACTACACAGAACAACTACTACATAATGTATTCCACTACACAGACCACAACTTGTCCTCCCACTACATAACATATTATTCCACTACACAGACCACAACTTGTCCTCCCCACTACACAACATATTATTCCACTACACAGACCACAACTTGTCCTCCCCACTACATAATGTATTATTCCACTACACAGACCACAACTTGTCCTCCCCACTACATCAATGTATTATTCCACTACACAGACCACAACTTGTCCTCCCACTACATAATGTATTATTCCACTACACAGACCACAACTTGTCCCCACTACATCATGTATTATTCCACTACACAGACCACAACTTGTCCTCCCACTACATAACATATTATTCCACTACACAGACCACAACTTGTCCTCCCCACTACACAACATATTATTCCACTACACAGACCACAACTTGTCCTCCCCACTACATAATGTATTATTCCACTACACAGACCACAACTTGTCCTCCCCACTACATAACATATTATTCCACTACACAGACCACAACTTGTCCTCCCCACTACACAACATATTATTCCACTACACAGACCACAACTTGTCCTCCCCACTACATAATGTATTATTCCACTACACAGACCACAACTTGTCCTCCCCACTACATAACATATTATTCCACTACACAGACCACAACTTGTCCTCCCCACTACATAATGTATTATTCCACTACACAGACCACAACTTGTCCTCCCCACTACACAACATATTATTCCACTACACAGACCACAACTTGTCCTCCCCACTACATAACATATTATTCCACTACACAGACCACAACTTGTCCTCCCCACTACATAATGTATTATTCCACTACACAGACCACAACTTGTCCTCCCCACTACATAATGTATTATTCCACTACACAGACCACAACTTGTCCTCCCCACTACATCATGTATTATTCCACTACACAGACCACAACTTGTCCTCCACACTACATAATGTATTATTCCACTACACAGACCACAACTTGTCCTCCCCACTACATAACATATTATTCCACTACACAGACCACAACTTGTCCTCCCCACTACATAACATATTATTCCACTACACAGACCACAACTTGTCCTCCCCACTACATAATGTATTATTCCACTACACAGACCACAACTTGTCCTCCCCACTACACAACATATTATTCCACTACACAGACCACAACTTGTCCTCCCCACTACATAATGTATTATTCCACTACACAGACCACAACTTGTCCTCCCCACTACATAATGTATTATTCCACTACACAGACCACAACTTGTCCTCCACACTACATAATGTATTATTCCACTACACAGACCACAACTTGTCCTCCCCACTACATCATGTATTATTCCACTACACAGACCACAACTTGTCCTCCCCACTACATAATGTATTATTCCACTACACAGACCACAACTTGTCCTCCCCACTACATAATGTATTATTCCACTACACAGACCACAACTTGTCCTCCCCACTACATAATGTATTATTCCACTACACAGACCTTGTCCTCCCACAACAACATTGTCCTCCCCCCACTACACAACATATTATTCCACTACACAGACCACAACTTGTCCTCCCCACTACATAATGTATTATTCCACTACACAGACCACAACTTGTCCTCCCCACTACATAACATATTATTCCACTACACAGACCACAACTTGTCCTCCCCACTACATAATGTATTATTCCACTACACAGACCACAACTTGTCCTCCCCACTACATAATGTATTATTCCACTACACAGACCACAACTTGTCCTCCCCACTACATAATGTATTATTCCACTACACAGACCACAACTTGTCCTCCCCACTACCACTACAACAACACTACATAACATATTATTCCACTACACAGACCACAACTTGTCCTCCCCACTACATAACATATTATTCCACTACACAGACCACAACTTGTCCTCCCCACTACATAATGTATTATTCCACTACACAGACCACAACTTGTCCTCCCCACTACATAACATATTATTCCACTACACAGACCACAACTTGTCCTCCCCACTACATAATGTATTATTCCACTACACAGACCACAACTTGTCCTCCCCACTACATAATGTATTATTCCACTACACAGACCACAACTTGTCCTCCCCACTACATAATGTATTATTCCACTACACAGACCACAACTTGTCCTCCACACTACATAATGTATTATTCCACTACACAGACCACAACTTGTCCTCCCCACTACATCATGTATTATTCCACTACACAGACCACAACTTGTCCTCCCCACTACATAACATATTATTCCACTACACAGACCACAACTTGTCCTCCCCACTACATAATGTATTATTCCACTACACAGACCACAACTTGTCCTCCCCACTACACAACATATTATTCCACTACACAGACCACAACTTGTCCTCCCCACTACATAATGTATTATTCCACTACACAGACCACAACTTGTCCTCCCCACTACACAACATATTATTCCACTACACAGACCACAACTTGTCCTCCCACTACATACTGTATTATTCACTACACAGACCACAACTTGTCCTCCCCACTACATCATGTATTATTCCACTACACAGACCACAACTTGTCCTCCACACTACATAATGTATTATTCCACTACACAGACCACAACTTGTCCTCCCCACTACATAATGTATTATTCCACTACACAGACCACAACTTGTCCTCCCCACTACATCATGTATTATTCCACTACACAGACCACAACTTGTCCTCCCCACTACATAACGTATTATTCCACTACACAGACCACAACTTGTCCTCCCCACTACATAATGTATTATTCCACTACACAGACCACAACTTGTCCTCCCCACTACACAACATATTATTCCACTACACAGACCACAACTTGTCCTCCCACTACATAATGTATTATTCCACTACACAGACCACAACTTGTCCTCCCCACACTACACAACATATTATTCCACTACACAGACCACAACTTGTCCTCCCCACTACATAATGTATTATTCCACTACACAGACCACAACTTGTCCTCCCCACTACATAATGTATTATTCCACTACACAGACCACAACTTGTCCTCCCACTACATAATGTATTATTCCACTACACAGACCACAACTTGTCCTCCCCACTACATATACCACTACACAGACCACAACTTGTCCTCCCACTTATTATTATTCCACTACACAGACCACAACTTGTCCTCCCCACTACATAACATATTATTCCACTACACAGACCACAACTTGTCCTCCCCACTACATAACATATTATTCCACTACACAGACCACAACTTGTCCTCCCCACTACATAATGTATTATTCCACTACACAGACCACAACTTGTCCTCCCCACTACATAACATATTATTCCACTACACAGACCACAACTTGTCCTCCCCACTACATAATGTATTATTCCACTACACAGACCACAACTTGTCCTCCCCACTACATAATGTATTATTCCACTACACAGAATACAACTTGTCCTCCCCACTACAGACCACAGACAACTTGTCCTCCCCACTACATAATGTATTATTCCACTACACAGACCACAACTTGTCCTCCCCACTACATCATGTATTATTCCACTACACAGACCACAACTTGTCCTCCCACTACATAATGTATTATTCCACTACACAGACCACAACTTGTCCTCCCACTACATAATGTATTATTCCACTACACAGACCACAACTTGTCCTCCCCACTACACAACATATTATTCCACTACACAGACCACAACTTGTCCTCCCCACTACATAATGTATTATTCCACTACACAGACCACAACTTGTCCTCCCCACTACATAACATATTATTCCACTACACAGACCACAACTTGTCCTCCCCACTACATAATGTATTATTCCCACTACACAGACCACAACTTGTCCTCCCCACTACATAATGTATTATTCCACTACACAGACCACAACTTGTCCTCCCCACTACATAATGTATTATTCCACTACACAGACCACAACTTGTCCTCCCCACTACATAATGTATTATTCCACTACACAGACCACAACTTGTCCTCCCCACTACATAATGTATTATTCCACTACACAGACCACAACTTGTCCTCCCCACTACATAACATATTATTCCACTACACAGACCACAACTTGTCCTCCCACTACATAATGTATTATTCCACTACACAGACCACAACTTGTCCTCCCCACTACATAATGTATTATTCCACTACACAGACCACAACTTGTCCTCCCCACTACATAACATATTATTCCACTACACAGACCACAACTTGTCCTCCCCACTACATAATGTATTATTCCACTACACAGACCACAACTTGTCCTCCCCACTACACAACATATTATTCCACTACACAGACCACAACTTGTCCTCCCCACTACATAATGTATTATTCCACTACACAGACCACAACTTGTCCTCCCCACTACATAATGTATTATTCACTACACAGACCACAACTTGTCCTCCCCACTTATTCCACTACACAGACCACAACTTGTCCTCCCCACTACATAATGTATTATTCCACTACACAGACCACAACTTGTCCTCCCCACTACATAATGTATTATTCCACTACACAGACCACAACTTGTCCTCCCCCACTACACAACATATTATTCCACTACACAGACCACAACTTGTCCTCCCCACTACATAATGTATTATTCCACTACACAGACCACAACTTGTCCTCCCACTACATAATGTATTATTCCACTACACAGACCACAACTTGTCCTCCCCACTACATAATGTATTATTCCACTACACAGACCACAACTTGTCCTCCCCACTACATAATTCCACTACACAGACCACAACTATTATTCCACTACACAGACCACAACTTGTCCTCCCCACTACATAATGTATTATTCCACTACACAGACCACAACTTGTCCTCCCACTACATAATGTATTATTCCACTACACAGACCACAACTTGTCCTCCCCACTACATAACATATTATTCCACTACACAGACCACTACACAGACCACAACTTGTCCTCCCCACTACATAATGTATTATTCCACTACACAGACCACAACTTGTCCTCCCACTACATAATGTATTATTCCACTACACAGACCACAACTTGTCCTCCCCACTACATAATGTATTATTCCACTACACAGACCACAACTTGTCCTCCCCACTACACAACATATTATTCCACTACACAGACCACAACTTGTCCTCCCCACTACATAATGTATTATTCCACTACACAGACCACAACTTGTCCTCCCACTACATAATGTATTATTCCACTACACAGACCACAACTTGTCCTCCCCACTACATAACATATTATTCCACTACACAGACCACAACTTGTCCTCCCCACTACATAACATATTATTCCACTACACAGACCACAACTTGTCCTCCCACTACATAATGTATTATTCCACTACACAGACCACAACTTGTCCTCCCACTACACAATGTATTATTCCACTACACAGACCACAACTTGTCCTCCCCACTACATAATGTATTATTCCACTACACAGACCACAACTTGTCCTCCCCACTACATAACATATTATTCCACTACACAGACCACAACTTGTCCTCCCCACTACATAACATATTATTCCACTACACAGACCACAACTTGTCCTCCCACTACATAATGTATTATTCCACTACACAGACCACAACTTGTCCTCCCACTACATAACATATTATTCCACTACACAGACCACAACTTGTCCTCCCCACTACATCATATTATTCCACTACAGACCACAACTTGTCCTCCCCACTACATAACATATTATTCCACTACACAGACCACAACTTGTCCTCCCCACTACATAATGTATTATTCCACTACACAGACCACAACTTGTCCTCCCCACTACATAATGTATTATTCCACTACACAGACCACAACTTGTCCTCCCCACTACATAATGTATTATTCCACTACACAGACCACAACTTGTCCTCCCACTACATAATGTATTATTCCACTACACAGACCACAACTTGTCCTCCCACTACATAATGTATTATTCCACTAACAGACCACAACTACTTATTTATTCCACTACACAGACCACAACTTGTCCTCCCCACTACATAATGTATTATTCCACTACACAGACCACAACTTGTCCTCCCCACTACATAACATATTATTCCACTACACAGACCACAACTTGTCCTCCCCACTACATAATGTATTATTCCACTACACAGACCACAACTTGTCCTCCCCACTACATAATGTATTATTCCACTACACAGACCACAACTTGTCCTCCCCACTACATAATGTATTATTCCACTACACAGACCACAACTTGTCCTCCCACTACATCATGTATTATTCCACTACACAGACCACAACTTGTCCTCCCCACTACATAATGTATTATTCCACTACACAGACCACAACTTGTCCTCCCACTACATAATGTATTATTCCACTACACAGACCACAACTTGTCCTCCCCACTACATAATGTATTATTCCACTACACAGACCACAACTTGTCCTCCCACTACATAATGTATTATTCCACTACACAGACCACAACTTGTCCTCCCCACTACATAATGTATATTCCACTATTGTCCTCCCCACTATTATTCCACTACACAGACCACAACTTGTCCTCCCCACTACATAATGTATTATTCCACTACACAGACCACAACTTGTCCTCCCACTACACAACATATTATTCCACTACACAGACCACAACTTGTCCTCCCCACTACATAATGTATTATTCCACTACACAGACCACAACTTGTCCTCTCCCCACTCCTCCCCACATCATGTATTATTCCACTACACAGACCACAACTTGTCCTCCCCACTACATAATGTATTATTCCACTACACAGACCACAACTTGTCCTCCCCACTACATAATGTATTATTCCACTACACAGACCACAACTTGTCCTCCCACTACATAACATATTATTCCACTACACAGACCACAACTTGTCCTCCCCACTACATAATGTATTATTCCACTACACAGACCACAACTTGTCCTCCCCACTACATAACATATTATTCCACTACACAGACCACAACTTGTCCTCCCCACTACATAATGTATTATTCCACTACACAGACCACAACTTGTCCTCCCACTACATAATGTATTATTCCACTACACAGACCACAACTTGTCCTCCCCACTACATAACATATTATTCCACTACACAGACCACAACTTGTCCTCCCACTACATAATGTATTATTCCACTACACAGACCACAACTTGTCCTCCCCACTACATAACATATTATTCCACTACACAGACCACAACTTGTCCTCCCACTACATAACATATTATTCCACTACACAGACCACAACTTGTCCTCCCCACTACATAATGTATTATTCCACTACACAGACCACAACTTGTCCTCCCCACTACATAATGTATTATTCCACTACACAGACCACAACTTGTCCCCCCCACTACATAATGTATTATTCCACTACACAGACCACAACTTGTCCTCCCCACTACATCATGTATTATTCCACTACACAGACCACAACTTGTCCTCCACACTACATAATGTATTATTCCACTACACAGACCACAACTTGTCCTCCCCACTACACTAACACCACAACTTGTCATATTATTCCACTACACAGACCACAACTTGTCCTCCCCACTACATAATGTATTATTCCACTACACAGACCACAACTTGTCCTCCCACTACATAATGTATTATTCCACTACACAGACCACAACTTGTCCTCCCCACTACATAATGTATTATTCCACTACACAGACCACAACTTGTCCTCCCCACTACATAATGTATTATTCCACTACACAGACCACAACTTGTCCTCCCCACTACATAATGTATTATTCCACTCACAGACCACAACTTGTCCTCCCCACTACATAATGTATTATTCACTACACAGACAACTTGTCCTCCCACTACATAATGTATTATTCCACTACACAGACCACAACTTGTCCTCCCCACTACATCATGTATTATTCCACTACACAGACCACAACTTGTCCTCCCCACTACATATGTATTATTCCACTACACAGACCACAACTTGTCCTCCCCACTACATAATGTATTATTCCACTACACAGACCACAACTTGTCCTCCCACTACATACATGTATTATTCCACTACACAGACCACAACTTGTCCTCCCCACTACATAATGTATTATTCCACTACACAGACCACAACTTGTCCTCCCCACTACACAACATATTATTCCACTACACAGACCACAACTTGTCCTCCCCACTACATAATGTATTATTCCACTACACAGACCACAACTTGTCCTCCCCACTACATAACATATTATTCCACTACACAGACCACAACTTGTCCTCCAGACACTACATAATGTATTATTCCACTACACAGACCACAACTTGTCCTCCCCACTACATAATGTATTATTCCACTACACAGACCACAACTTGTCCTCCCCACTACATAACATATTATTCCACTACACAGACCACAACTTGTCCTCCCCACTACATAACATATTATTCCACTACACAGACCACAACTTGTCCTCCCCACTACATAATGTATTATTCCACTACACAGACATAACACAACAGACCACAACTTGTCCTCCCCACTACATAATGTATTATTCCACTACACAGACCACAACTTGTCCTCCCCACTACATAATGTATTATTCCACTACACAGACCACAACTTGTCCTCCCCACTACATAATGTATTATTCCACTACACAGACCACAACTTGTCCTCCCCACTACACAATGTATTATTCCACTACACAGACCACAACTTGTCCTCCCCACTACATAATGTATTATTCCACTACACAGACCACAACTTGTCCTCCCCACTACACAACATATTATTCCACTACACAGACCACAACTTGTCCTCCCCACTACATAATGTATTATTCCACTACACAGACCACAACTTGTCCTCCCCACTACATAATGTATTATTCCACTACACAGACCACAACTTGTCCTCCCCACTACATAATGTATTATTCCACTACACAGACCACAACTTGTCCTCCCACTACATAATGTATTATTCCACTACACAGACCACAACTTGTCCTCCCCACTACATAATGTATTATTCCACTACACAGACCACAACTTGTCCTCCCACTACATAACAGACCACAACTTGTCCTCCCATTATTCCACTACACAGACCACAACTTGTCCTCCCCACTACATAATGTATTATTCCACTACACAGACCACAACTTGTCCTCCCCCCCACTACATAAACATATTATTCCACTACACAGACCACAACTTGTCCTCCCCACTACATAATGTATTATTCCACTACACAGACCACAACTTGTCCTCCCCACTACACAACATATTATTCCACTACACAGACCACAACTTGTCCTCCCCACTACATAACATATTATTCCACTACACAGACCACAACTTGTCCTCCCCACTACATAATGTATTATTCCACTACACAGACCACAACTTGTCCTCCCCACTACATCATGTATTATTCCACTACACAGACCACAACTTGTCCTCCCCACTACATAATGTATTATTCCACTACACAGACCACAACTTGTCCTCCCCACTACATAATGTATTATTCCACTACACAGACCACAACTTGTCCTCCCCACTACATAACATATTATTCCACTACACAGACCACAACTTGTCCTCCCCACTACACAACATATTATTCCACTACACAGACCACAACTTGTCCTCCCCACTACATAATGTATTATTCCACTACACAGACCACAACTTGTCCTCCCACTACATAATGTATTATTCCACTACACAGACCACAACACAACTTGTCCTCCCCCTACATAATGTATTATTCCACTACACAGACCACAACTTGTCCTCCCCACTACATAATGTATTATTCCACTACACAGACCACAACTTGTCCTCCCCACTACATAATGTATTATTCCACTACACAGACCACAACTTGTCCTCCCCACTACATAATGTATTATTCCACTACACAGACCACAACTTGTCCTCCCCACTACATAATGTATTATTCCACTACACAGACCACAACTTGTCCTCCCCACTACATAATGTATTATTCCACTACACAGACCACAACTTGTCCTCCCCACTACATAATGTATTATTCCACTACACAGACCACAACTTGTCCTCCCCACTACACAATGTATTATTCCACTACACAGACCACAACTTGTCCTCCCCACTACATAATGTATTATTCCACTACACAGACCACAACTTGTCCTCCCCACTACATAATGTATTATTCCACTACACAGACCACAACTTGTCCTCCCACTACATCATGTATTATTCCACTACACAGACCACAACTTGTCCTCCCCACTACATAATGTATTATTCCACTACACAGACCACAACTTGTCCTCCCCACTACATAACATATTATTCCACTACACAGACCACAACTTGTCCTCCCCACTACACAACATATTATTCCACTACACAGACCACAACTTGTCCTCCCCACTACATAACATATTATTCCACTACACAGACCACAACTTGTCCTCCCCACTACATAATGTATTATTCCACTACACAGACCACAACTTGTCCTCCCCACTACATAATGTATTATTCCACTACACAGACCACAACTTGTCCTCCCCACTACATAATGTATTATTCCACTACACAGACCACAACTTGTCCTCCCACTACATAACATATTATTCCACTACACAGACCACAACTTGTCCTCCCCACTACATAATGTATTATTCCACTACACAGACCACAACTTGTCCTCCCCACTACATAATGTATTATTCCACTACACAGACCACAACTTGTCCTCCCCACTACATAATGTATTATTCCACTACACAGACCACAACTTGTCCTCCCCACTACATAACATATTATTCCACTACACAGACCACAACTTGTCCTCCCCACTACATAATGTATTATTCCACTACACAGACCACAACTTGTCCTCCCCACTACATAACATATTATTCCACTACACAGACCACAACTTGTCCTCCCCACTACACTACACACAACTTGTCCTCCCACTACATATGTATTATTCCACTACACAGACCACAACTTGTCCTCCCCACTACATAATGTATTATTCCACTACACAGACCACAACTTGTCCTCCCCACTACATAATGTATTATTCCACTACACAGACCACAACTTGTCCTCCCCACTACACAACATATTATTCCACTACACAGACCACAACTTGTCCTCCCCACTACATAATGTATTATTCCACTACACAGACCACAACTTGTCCTCCCCACTACACAATGTATTATTCCACTACACAGACCACAACTTGTCCTCCCCACTACATAATGTATTATTCCACTACACAGACCACAACTTGTCCTCCCACTACATAATGTATTATTCCACTACACAGACCACAACTTGTCCTCCCCACTACATAATGTATTATTCCACTACACAGACCACAACTTGTCCTCCCCACTACATAATGTATTATTCCACTACACAGACCACAGCTTGTCCTCCCCACTACATAATGTATTATTCCACTACACAGACCACAACTTGTCCTCCCCACTACATAACGTATTATTCCACTACACAGACAGACCACAAACTTGTCCTCCCCACTACATAATGTATTATTCCACTACACAGACCACAACTTGTCCTCCCCACTACATAATGTAATATTCCACTACACAGACCACAACTTGTCCTCCCCACTACATTGTCCTCCCCACTACATAACGTATTATTCCACTACACAGACCACAACTTGTCCTCCCCACTACATAACATATTATTCCACTACACAGACCACAACTTGTCCTCCCCACTACATAATGTATTATTCCACTACACAGACCACAACTTGTCCTCCCCACTACATAACATATTATTCCACTACACAGACCACAACTTGTCCTCCCCACTACACAACATATTATTCCACTACACAGACCACAACTTGTCCTCCCCACTACATAATGTATTCTTCCACTACACAGACCACAACTTGATAATTTTGCAACTGTCAAAGAAACAACCAAACAAAAACAAGAACAGACTTATTGACTTTAGGATATTATCAAGCTTGAAACAAAAAATACAATGCAAATAATCAATTTTCGTCATTTCAGCACCTACTTTACCCAAAATGAAAATTCTAGTTAACATGTAGTAGTGTGTGCTTTATTCTTCTCTGTCTGTTGCATATTGGTCATTTCATTGTGCCAGTGAGGCGAGTCTATGACGGATCTAATCAGTCAGTTCAGCACTGTAGATGTATGTGACATAGGGAGACCTATAACAAACTACCAGAAATATCTCATCAAAATACATCATAAAAGCAAATATATTGTTCCATCTTTAGTCAAATCCAGCTCTCCCCTCAGTACTAACATTTCAACTTAAACAGAGCTATGGGTCTGTCTATAGCAAATTAAGCAGGCTTCTTGTCACACTAGTAGGAATGAATCCATGCCTGTTGTCTGCCTGTTGGGTCTGAAAATAAAGCCTGCTAAAACAATCATATTTGGGTGAATATTATAACCAGGAAGCAGCAAAGGCTGGGATTCTGCCGAAGGACACTGGTACATTTAGGGATAGACTAGGTATGAAGGTTGTTCTATTGAATTCACTAGGCTTGTGAGACCTAGTGGTTGGACCCAGCCCAAACTAAAGTGGCAAACTGACAATGTTAAATCTATTTAGGTTGACTTTCAGGAAGAGTAACAACCTGGCTGTCTCTGAGTTTACACACAGAAACCATGGTAAAGGACATCATAGGTGAATGGGGAAAACAAAACATCTTTAAAGTAAATGTTATTTCAGTGAGTGGAGGTTCTTCATCAGTCTTGGTTTAGACAACAGGGCAGGGCTGTCTGTCTGGTGGGCTTGTATACGTTGATGAATGGGTTCAATATAGGCTCAGTGAACAGCTAAATGAAGGCTAAAAGAGACTAAATGAATGTCTCTACCACAGATGTAACCTGTTGTGACGTTTCATTGTCACCATGTAAAATAAAACATCTCATTCATCTTCAAGATCATTTCCAAATGTGTGCCTGCCTAGCAGTCCAACGTGTACCGACAGTTCTCCTACACGGTGCTGTATCAATCCGGAAAGCACTGTTCCACTAAACATAATTACAACAGGTACTTAGGGTATACTGAATTCCAGTGTCAGTGTCTCCCTTGGTTACCACGAGGATGAGCAAAGATGAGCCATGTCATATGGTAATGAAAAAATACACCACCATTGAGCCGTAGAAAATAAGGAACATAAAACATCTATCTGTTAAATCACATCAGATACTGACTGGAAGTTGAGTGAGAAAGTGAGGGTGTGAAATACACAGAGGTACAGCGAGCGTAAGGACACTTCTACATCTATCAGTCTGTCTGCAGATCCAGTCATCAGTGGATTGATCAGTAAGACATATGGAGAAATGAACTAGCCTGGTGAAATCAGACTGAACAATGTGTTTAGTGATGAAACAGCATATCAGTTTAGATTCCAGGCTAGAAATTAACACTTAAAAGCCTCCAATTCCCATGAAACAGAGAGATCATAGTCAGCAAAGCAGCTCAGTTCTAAAGGAAGGTCTGGATATTCAGTCTTACTCAAGCCTAAACTTAACCTACCATAGCCAACCCAATACTATTCAGAATCACTGCAATCGATGTATAAACTATGCTTTTCTACAGTCAATTATGAAAATAATTTTGATGACTCAGTCATCTACAATTATATCAGAGACAATACAAACCCCTGTGGTCCCTCAATACACATAGCTACTTAAATACTAGTTTATGATAGAAAGGTAATTCAACACAACAGGGACACACTGTGTTCAGAATGGAAGACTATAGACATCACCCACAATCAGAGCTCATTGGAGATTCTTCAGCTCACTCGATAGCAGAAGGCGGCACTACGAGTGGAACACAGATACTGATGGGCTTTTAAAGTATTAAAGATGACTCAGGGGGTGTTGAGTATACTATGTCGACTATACCAGCAGTCACTGTTTATGTGACTTCACTTTTGGTTGTAGAACCCAATGCTCTAGCCTCCCCAATACACACCACGATACACAATGGCCCGATTGATGCTGCACGCATGGGACACAATCAGTACATGGCCTGAAGAACACACTGACTCAGCCAAAACGGAAAGAAATGCCCACGCAAACAAACACACACAGCCAGAACACAGTGAGTGGTAGTCTCGCAGACTCAAGGCACTGGAAGAGACTAAGCGAGTGGAAGCTCTCAAGAGTATGCCATGAAGAACACAGATCCCAGCGGGGACGAGTGAGCCAGCCTTGCCAATACACACACAACAGGATGTATTTGCAGTGAACTCAATCCCTTCTATACTCTGCTGAGGTAACGATGCAGTCAAAAACACTGGGGTGGAATTTAGTGTCTTTTCTGTCCCAGCGAAAGCAGCATTTGGCGCAGCCTTGCTGTCAGTTTGCTGTCCTTAGGGGAGTAGACCCAACTGGTTATGTGCTAGCGAGTGTAATATGGGAAACTAAAGTGCACCTCAGTGTCAAAAGAACCATGTGTGTTGGTTGTGCGAGACAGTCAGGGGAGACTACATTCCAAAATGTACACTAGCATACTACTTAGAATGAATGTCCAATACATTTCTTCATTTGAATAACTGTGTTAGTGTGGACATTGGAACAGAGACTGAACACCTCTCCCTTGTGTGAGAAGCATGGCTGATGAAGGATCTACAGCATCAGTCACATTCATTAGCTGCCCGAGTTATTGCTGACTTTTCCAAACGTATGATCCGCAAAGTATACTGTAAGTGTCAAGAAGAAAACCTGTAAAAGTATTTACAAGGAAGGCTAAATATTCAAGGTCTTTTCCTCCCACTACAAAATATATTAACAGTACAGCTCAGCAGAGAGCGCATATTTATTTCCTCTTTTTTAATAAAATTAAATCCCAACATGATAATTACAATAATGCCATTTTGATTTCTTTTTCTCAGTTTGTTGCAATTGTACATCAATGTGTGTAGGCCTAATACAAGTTCACAAAGTTCAGAAATCTACTAAAGTTTGACATGCAAAATGTCTCTCAAAACGAGATTGTACCTTTTTGAACAAACACTGAAAGTTCATTTCAGTTTCTCCTAGGTCATGGTTCTTCTTGTCTCATTTTTGTAGTCTTTATCACACAACATTTTAGTTCGTTTTCTGTATTTACATGAAAAGAAATCACAATGTAAGTGCAGGGAAATCCATATATATGTGTAATATATACAGTACAGGTCAAAAGTTTGGACACACCTTCTCATTCCAGGGTTTTTCTTTATTTTTACTATTACTAAGACATCAAAACTATGAAATAACACATATGGAATCAAGTAGTAACCAAAAGAATTGTTAAACAAATCAAAATATATTTTATATTTGGAGATTCTTCAAAGTAGCCACCCTTTGCCTTGATGACAGCTTTGCACACTCTTGTTATTCTCTCAACCACCTTCATGAGGTAGTCCCCTGGAATGCATTTCAATTAACAGGTGTGCCTTGTTAAAAGTTCATTTGTGGAATTTCTTTCTTTGTAATTCGTTCGAGCCAAACAGTTGTGTTGTGACATGGTAGGGGTGGAACAGCTCAAATGAGCAAAGAGAAATGACAGTCCATCATTACTTTAAGACATGAAGGTCAGTCAATATGGACATTTTCAAGAACTTGGAAAGTTTCTTTAAGTGCAGTGGCAAAAACCATTAAGCGATATGATGAAGCTGGCTCTCGTGAGGACCGCCAGAGGAAAGGAAGAAACATAGTTACCTCAGCTGCAGAGGATACGTTCATTAGAGTTAACTACGCCTCAGATCAGAGCCCAAATGAATGCTTCCTTCAGACACATCTCAACATCAACTGTTCAGAGGAGACTTAATCAGGTATTCATGGTCAAATTGCTGCAAAGAAACCACTACTAAAGGACACCAGTAAGAAGAAGAGACTTGCTTAGGCCAAGAAACACGAGCAATGGAAATCTGTCCTTTGGTCTGATGAGATAATCTCTGCATGTGTGGTCCCCACCGTAAAGCATGGAAGAGGAGGTGTGATGGAGTGGGGGTGCTTTGCTGGTGACACTGTCTGTGATTTATTTAGAATTCAAGGCACACTTAACCAGCATGGATACCACAGCATTCTGCAGTGATACGCCATCCCATCTGGTTTGCATTTAGTGGGACTATTATTTGTTTTTCAACAGGACCATGACCCAAAATACACCTCCTGGCTGTGTAAGGGCTATTTGACCAAGGAGAGTGATGGAGTGCTGCATCAGATGACCTGGCCTCCACAACCACCTGACCTAACCCAATTGAGATGGTTTGGGATGAGTTGGACCGCAGAGTGAAGGAAAAGCAGCCAACAACTCCTCCAACTGTTGGAAAAGCATTCCAGGAGAAGCTGGTTGAGAGAATGCCAAGAGTGTGCAAAGCTGTCATCAAGGTAAAGGGTGGCTACTTTGAAGAATCTAAAATTTGTTGAACACTTTTTTGGTTACTACATGATTCCCTATGTGTTATTTCATATGTTTGATGTCTTCACTATTATTCTACAATGCAGAAAATAGTAAAAAATAAAGAAAACCCCTTGAATGAGTAGGTGTGTCCAAACTTTTGGCTGGTACTGTATGTGTGTACATTTCTAATAGATACATAAATATATTTATATATTCATTAGACTCAGTCTTCATCACTGGAGTCTGATGACCCATCAGATGATGAAGAAGAGCTCCCAGACTCTGATGAAGAAGATGACTCCGCCTTCCCCGAGCCTTCTGGACCACTGTTCTCCTCCTTGTGTTCCCATGACTCCTCCCTCTTGTCACTAAGACCCTCCTCTTCCTGACACTCTGGTGTTCTCCTTGGCGACAGAGGTTTTGAGGGGGCGGTCTTAGAGGTCTTAGTGGGCTTGTGGTCACTGTTTGAGTCACTGTGTGGTGGCTGTGTGGTGGACACAGGAAGGTTAAGGCCTGGAGTGAGAAGCATCCCTGGGTAAAGCATACTGGAGAGTAACAAGGGGTTAAGAGACAGAGGGTGACTGGAGGCTGCCTGGGCAGCAGAAGCACTTAGTGGGGTGGTGATGGAGGTGGTGGCAGAGGAACTAGAGGGGGAATGGACACTGGGGATGCGGCCATCTCCGTCCCTGCTTTGATCTTCTGTCCTTTCACCTTTGGTGTCCGAGGTGTGGGAGGGGCCGTGGGAGTTGGAGGAGGGGGCTTTGGAGGAGGCAGACGAGGGCTCCCCTCCTCCTCCTTCTCTGCTTCCCTTCTTCCTCTTCCTCTGCTCAGCTCCCCCCATGGCGTCCTGTGGGGGCTTCCCCAGCAGACCCCCCATGCTCAGGAGGTTGGGAAGCCCAGCCATGCCAGAGAGCATCATGGGAAACATGGCGGCCAGGTTGTTAGCATCGGTGGGCAGGCCCATGAGGCCGGCAGTGAGCTGCAGTGACTGGAGACTTTGGAGGTTCTGCTGGAAGGCCTGTAGACTAGATAGATCCATGCCAGAGAGGAGGCCGTTGGCCAGCAGGGGGTTGAGGCCCAGGGATGGGGCACCCTGGTTGGCTGTAGCTGCAGCTTTGGCCAGGGCGCTCTTGGGCCTCCGTCCACGCCGACTCACCTCCTCTGGTACGATGGGTCCTGTCAGGATCCGGTCAAACATGCTCTCTGGAAGGTAGCCCTGAAGGACAGACAGAGAAACACAGGGTTAGCACTCTAATCAACAACCATTAGATAACTACAGTTAGAAACTGGGTAGTTCCAGCCCTGTATGTTGATTGGCAGACACCCGTGGTATATCAGACCGTATACCATGGGTATGACAAAACATGTATTTTTTACTGCTCTAATTACGTTGGTATCCAGTTTATAATAGCAATAAGGCACCTCAGGGGTTTGTGGTATATGGCAAACCATATTGCGTTGTGCATAAGAACAGCCCTTAGCCGTGGTTTATTGACCATATACCACAGCCCCTCGGGCCTTATTGCTTAACTATAGCACAGTTACTGCACTGACAACTAACCAAGCTAGATACATGTAGTTCTATTATTCCTCTTTTATACACGTGAAGTAGACCTGTGGGGTGTTCTACAGCAATATGAAGGAGGTAAAGGCTATCAGACTTACCGACTGCTTGACGACGTCGGCCCACTCTGGTGGAACCCCGTACTCTGGGTTCTCCTGAAGGAACCGACACAGGTCCTTTAGAGGGGGGGCGAAGGCCCCACCAACCTGGGGAGAGGACGGGAGGACAACATGAGACAAAGTAGAAGTTGTACAACCCGCACACACACACACACACACAAACACACACACACACACACCCCTCACCTTGCGTGCATTTCTCCTGTTGATGATCTGGACCCTCTCCTCTCCTGTCAGACTGTTGACATCGATCTTGTTGGGATTCCTGCAGCGATGCCTCTTCTGCTTGGGTCTACCATCCTGCTGGAACTGCTCCAGCTGCCTCTTATTCACTCCCTGAGGAGGAGAAGAGAGGGTCAGGGATTCAGAGGTTCAACTACAGGACTACATCCAAAACCATTTCTACTGTCAATGGAAATCATGGTTGGGGTCAATTGCATTTTGATTCAAAATGCAAATGGAATTTCTGTTTATGTCATGAACTGACTGAATGGAATTGACCGTAACCCTGACGGATGTCTATTGTAGTTGTACAGTATATTCACAGCCCTTAATAAACCCTGGGTTAGGGATAGAGGAATGGAGAATCAGAGGGTGAGGAAGAGAGGGACTCACAGGGATGAAGGCCCCTGTGTCAGCCACAAAGCCTGGGTGTTCTTTGAGCCACAGCTCCAGCTCCCTCCTCCTGGGGGCATCGTCTCCGGCCAGACGGGTCCCATCTTTCAGGTTGATGACAGAGACCCTGCTCTCTGTGTCCATAGGGCCCTGGGCCCCTAGGGGGTTACCCTGCCCTGAGGCAATAGACAGCCCAGTGCCAGCCTGACTCATACCACCCCAAGCCGGGGGCACCTGGAGATGCAGGGTAGACATCATCCCATCAGTGAATTTCTAGTGGCTAGTGTTTGTATAGGCATACTAGCACACCCTTCATACGGCCTCCTATACTTCAGTACACACAGTAAATCCTATATTTCATTTTCAATTGCTAGGTAAACACATTTAGGCATACTCTTCAAACTTTAAATATCTCTTAAAACAATGCAATCACATGTAGCTTTCCAGTACCCAGTGTTTAAGGACTAAATGTTTGAAGGACCTAAGATGGCAAGATAGGAGTGAGAGGATTGACAAGGAAGATGTAGAGCCCCAAAGAGAAGAGAGAAAGATCTTACGCTTTCAGGCACGGCTGGTCCTCTGTTCCTGTTCATAAAGAGCAGGTCCATCCCCTCCACATTCTTCCTCCTTCCTCTCCTTCTCTTCACCACCGGCTGGCCGTCCATACCTCCATTCAGCTTCATCTGACCTGCCAGACCTGTAGAGTCTGGAAACACACAAACAACGTGTCCCAGATTAAAACAGAAGACTAAAGCAGTACACACCATCACGATCATGAATGTACAACATATGGGGAAATGTATCTTTGCTGCCATCTAGTGATGCCAAATAAAAAGCTCACAATTTAGCTTTGAGATTTCTCATGAAGGGTATTCTTTACCAGACAGGAATGAACTTTCAATTGTATAAACTAACAATACATTGCTGTTAAAACAGGACTTTGTGGTCAGCCCTAGTCTGTATGTACCCTGTGGGAAGCTGGCAGCCTGGGGCTTGGTGAAGTCAGCCAGACTGGTGTCTGAGGCACTCTGGAGCTCATGAAGCCTTGTAAGGTACTGCTGCTGGCTCAGGGGCCCCTCCTCAGGCTCCAGGGGCCTCTTCAGGGGCTGGCCGGCCCCCTGCTTCTGGAAGGTCAGCTTCAGACCCCCCTCCTGCTGCAGAGAGAGGGGCGGTCAGTCAATTACACAGAAACACAAGGTCACACTGTCTGATGGCATTGGAGCCCCTTCTACAGAAAAAAAAAAAACCCAAAACATAACAGAAAAAGGGAGGGGGTCTAAGTGCTTGTTTTGATTTTCACTGCATTGGCACAATAGTTTGTTGGCTTGTAAGGCTTCTTTCTAAGAGCATTCTGTATTCTTGGAAGTTGGAAGTAGGAATAGTTATGGGTAGGAACACAGCATATACTGTAGCAGCTAGAAGCATGTAGGGTAAGTTGTCTATGCAATGTCAGGAGTTTACTGAAGGACTATGTCAAAGGGAAAGCTGCAGCTTTCAGCATATTCCTTATAAAGGTCAAGATTCCAGCCAGACTGGTCAGGAAAGCCCCAGCAACACTGTAGCAGCAGTCAGTGGCCATTTTATTGAATATTTGACACAAATGCTCCTCCCTCTGTTGCTATGGCAACGTAGGCTCATAGCTAGCTACTGTAGTATTAAAGCAAGCAGGAAGCAGGCCTGCATGGTTAATAGCCCAGCTGCTATCAGCCCCATTAGAGTCAGAACGCCCACAGTACTAGAGCCCCATCACAATCCCCCACAATAGCGAGCCAGCCCCATCTCAATCAGATGAACCCTCTCAAACCCCAGTGTTTCTCCACACTAAGCTTCTTATTAGCTTCCCATCCATGAACGACTGATTTATGTAAAAATGTAATTATAGCCCAGATCCCAATCCACATGGAGTGGGTAGAAATTAAAGAGGGTATTACTATTAAACAAATCAGTGCTGTAGGCAGCAGCCAAAACAACAAAATCAAAATCCCCAACAAAACATGCTGAAACACCACAATTAGGCTTTGGAGTAGTGTGGGGTCCTACGAGAGGGGAGTAACGGAAATCAACATACTTCATTCATTTTCACTGAGAACTCCTTTTCTCCTGCAACATGCTTCTTCACCTTTGAACCCTGAGGGGAGGCAGAGGGGTCCTCTGAGGCCGAGGCGGAAGCTGAGCAGAGGTTGCTGCTGTTGTTGGCAGCAGCTGCATTGTCCAGCAACTTGGTGGTGTAGAAGGAGGCTACGGCCCCTCCTGCCTCGTACGACCGCCGGGCCCCCGGCCACTTCCCCTTCAGCACTGCTTGGCAGATACTGTCCAGACGGTTGATCATCACACGGTCCTACAGGGGGACAGGGGACATTATACAACAAGTTGTTTGCATCCTGGATGCTGATTGGCTTTGCCCGGACTATATCGTCTGGTGGAAGGATGAAATAAAACTGGATTAACGTGAACAGCACCCTCCTAAGGGCTGTTTCAACATGGTTGTGATTCTCAGGAAACTAACTCAGGCTAGAAGTGAAACACAAAGAGGTTTGGTGTGTGTGTTTACCTTGGGCCAGTAGGATGCAGCCAGCATGTATCCTCCCTGGAAGGGGTGGTGGTGTGAGTTGTTGCTGCCGTTCTCTGTCACGTGACTGTCCTGCATCTCATCCTGAGTGGTGCTGAGAGACGCCACACTGTCTTCGTCGAATCCCTTCACGATGGCCACTGTCGGGACTGGAAGAACATGCAATATAACTCTACTTTAGAAAACCTCAAAATATACAACACAACTTCAGACAGCCTAACTACCTTGGCATATTTACAACATTGATTGCCTCAATGGCACTGTAAAAGTCTTTCACTGCAAGAACCAAAAGAATAATAGCAGCACTCACCCTTGATCTTTCCTTCCTCTCCCTCACTCCCACTGTTAACAGAGGAAGATGAAGATGAGGAAGAGGAAGATGAGGAGCCTGATGAGCAGGATGAAGATGAAGAGGAGCTGGATCCGGAGCGTGAGGAGGAAGAGGACGACGATGACGATGATGAAGAAGATCGTGATGAAGAGCTGGAGGAGGAGCCATCCGAGTCGGAGTCTGATGCTGCGGAGGCGGCTCGTCTGGCCTCTCTTCGACTTCTTTTATTGGCTTTCTTCTCTTTCCTGGCGGCTGAGTTGGGTGTGAGTGGCTTGGTCCGTGCCGCCACCATGTGGCTCTCGTTCTCTCCTTTCACCACCCCCAGATCAGGCTTCTCCTCTATCCCTGTAGGGGTGAGAGGGGCAGGCTGGGGACTCCACCTCTCCCCCTCCACCTGACCCCCTCTCTCCATGCGCTCCTCCCCCTCCGAGAAAGGTTCTTCTTTGGGCACTGCCCCCGGGATTTCCTCCCTCTCCCTCTGGGCAGGCACAGGGCACTCTGCCAAGGCTGGGTCTCTACTAGCCTGGTACTGGGGGTTCAGGAGCGGAGTAGGGGTCTGGGATGGCAGTTGGACTCCTTTATTCTGGCTGTAGTTGCGCTGAGCAGCCATGAAGCAGAGCTCTGGGTCTCGGAGGATGTGGTAGTCTGTGCGGCTGACGCCGTGCTTGGCGGCCCCAATTAGGAGGTCTCTGTCGTGGGTACTGGTCTCCCACCACACGGGCAGGTCCGAGCCCAGCTGGCACAGGGGCAGGCGCTCATAGAGCAAGGGGTGGCGCAGGACCTGTTCCCTGACCTGGCGTAGCAGCTCTACTCTGTAGAGGGTACGAGATGCACGCTCCTCTGTGATGGGCTGAATGGACAGAGAGGGGTCCACCGCTGTGTCTAGAGAGAGGGAGAGAGAGAATAAGGCTGTCCTGCATAATTCATACATCTGTGTTTTGCATTTTGTGTGGACTCATTCCACTCGCTGTTTAACTTTCCATTGATCGTTAACCTTATCACATGCTTGTTTCCCCAGCATTTCCTGAAATCATTAACCTTGACAAACATACTGTGTGTAGCACATTATCAGCAGGTATTAGTAAGCACACAACTCCTCTAATAAACAACACAGTATACAGCTTATAAGTATATTGACTTCCACACCCTTTCTACAGGTGGCACAGCACAGATGAACAGTATCTCTCTCACCTCCTTCTCTTGGTGGCAGGCGACACACTCTCCTGCACATGGCAGTGAAGGCCCACAGGTACTTCTGCAGACTCTCGTCTGTCTTTTTGTGCAGCCGAGCCATGGCTCTGAACTTGGTCCAGTCGAAACGGCCCAGGTCTGGGTCAAACACCACACCAAAGGTAGACACCACACGGTAAAAATCAGCTTCCTCTCGCCTCGTCCATCTGGGGAGAGAGGGAGGGAGAAAGAAATAGAGAGAAATAGGGGTAGAGATAGAGATATACACATAGAGAAAGAGGACAGAAAGAGGAAGAGAGAATGAGACAGTGGTATAAGTTATAGACCGTGGCTAACTTTACGTTTCTGTCCAGGCCTTGCAGCTTCACTCACCTCTGCTGGCGTTCTATCTTGGCGGCCATCTTGGGGTTGATAGTGTCATTGAGGGTGGGTGGCAGGGGACACAGTGAGGGCGTGACATGGGTGGTGTGCTGGGTCTGGTGGATGTGGAGGATCTGTCTGGACTTGGTGTAGCGCTGAGAGGCTGTGATCAGACGTCTCAGTCTGGCTGTTAGTACTGAGGAGGAGGGCCAGTAGGCTGCGTCTCCTCCTCCTCCACCACCTAACCCCTCCATCATCACTGGAGCACCCTCTAGAGAGCACACATACACAACACATACATTGTTTAACCTGGGAGAATGCTTTTTAAGTTGTTTTATAGTAGTGGAAGAAGTTGTAGTAGTTTCAGCAGTAGTAGCACTAGTAGTAGTGACTGTTTGTAATAGTAGTGACTGGTGCTAGTAGCAGTAGTAGTAGTTGTTGTTGTAATAGTAGTGTAATGGTAGTAGTAGTACTGGTGGTGCCTGGTAATAGTAGCAGTGACTGGTAGTAGTAGTAGTAGTAGCAGTAGCAGTGACTGGTGGTAGTAGTAGTAGTAGTAGCAGTGACTGGTAGTAGTAGTAGCGGTGACTGGTTGTAGTAGTAGTAGTAGTAGCAGTAGCAGTGACTGGTAGTAGTAGTAGTAGTAGTACTGGTGGTGACTGGTAGTAGTAGTAGCAGTGACTGGTAGTAGTAGTAGTAGCAGTGACTGGTAGTAGTAGTAGCGGTGACTGGTTGTAGTAGTAGTAGTAGTAGCCGTGACTGGTAGTAGTAGCAGTGACTAGTAGTAGTAGTAGTAGTAGCAGTGACTGGTAGTAGCAGTAGTAGTGGTGAATGGTAGTAGTAGTGACTGGTAGTAGTAGTAGTGACATGTAGTAGTAGTAGTAGTAGAAGTGACTGGTAGTAGCAGTAGTAGTGGTGACTGGTAGTAGTAGTGACTGGTAGTAGTAGTAGTAGCAGTGACTGGTGGTAGTAGTAGTAGTAGTAGTACTGGTGGTGACTGGTAATAGTAGTAGTACTGGTGGTGACTGGTAGTAGTAGTAGTAGCAGCAGTAGTAGTAGCACTGGTGGTGACTGGTAGTAGTAGTAGTAGTAGTAGTACTGGTGGTGACTGGTAGTAGTAGTAGTAGTAGCGGTGACTGGTTGTAGTAGTAGTAGTAGCAGTGACTGGTAGTAGTAGCAGTGACTGGTAGTAGTAGTAGTGAAATGTAGTAGTAGTGACATGTAGTAGTAGCAGTAGCAGTAGCAGTGACTGGTGGTAGTAGTAGTAGTAGTAGTAGTACTGGTGGTGACTGGCAGTAGTAGTAGCAGTAGTAGTAGTAGTAGTAATAGTAGTAGTAGTAGTAGCAGTGACTGGTAGTAGTAGTGACTGGTAGTAGTAGTTAAAACCTATTCAGTCTGTCTACAAACAGGCTCTCAAAGTGCTTGATAGGAAGCCTAATAGCCATCATCATTGTCACATCCTTAGAAAGCATGAGCTCTTGAGTTGGGAAAATCTTGTGCAATACACCGACGCATGTCTTGTATTCAAGATCCTTAATGGCCTGGCTCCCCCTCCACTCAATATTTTTGTTAAACAGAAAACCCAGACATATGGCAGCAGATCCACAAGGTCTGCCATGAGAGGTGACTGTATAGTTCCCCTAAGGAAAAGCACCTTTAGTAAATCTGCATTCTCTGTGAGAGCTTCCCATGTCTGGAATACACTGCCATCAGACACACATAACTGCACCACATATCACACTTTCACAAAATGCTTGAAGACCTGGCTGAAGGTCAATCAGATTTGTGAACATGGTCCCTAGCTGTGTGTTGCCGCTTTCCATGTTGTCTGTTGTCTAGCTTGTGAGGTGTGGAAACACTTTGTTGTCTTGCTGCTTTTTGTTCTATGTTGCTCTGTCTGTATGCTATGTCTTGCTTGTCCTATGTTGCTATGTCTTGCTTGTTCTATGGTGCTATTGTCTATATTGTAATTGTTTTTAATAACCTGCCCAGGGACTGCGGTTGAAAATTAGCCGGCTGGCTAAAACCGTCACTTTTACTGAAACGTTGATTAATGTGCACTGTCCCTGTAAAAATAAAATGAACTAAACTAAATTAACTAAACTAGTAGTGACTTGTAGTAGCGATATTTGTAGTAGTAGTAGTGACATGTAGTAGTAGTAGTAGTAGTGACTGGTAGTAGTAGTAGTGACATGTAGTAGTAGTAGTAGCAGTGACTGGTAGTAGCAGTAGTAGTGGTGACTGGTAGTAGTAGTGACTGGTAGTAGTAGTAGTGACTTGTAGTAGCAATATTTGTAATAGTAGTAGTGACTGGTAGTAGTGACTGGTAGTAGATATTGTGATATGATGTGTATTGGTTGTGATAGTACAAAAGCTGAGTAGAAAGAGACTGAATAGAAAGATGTAACTGACCTCCAGGGTTGTCTGTGACAACCAGGTCTCCAGGAGAGGAGGCGTCATCCTATGGAGGAGAGAAGTGTGTGTTAAAACACTGGACACAGAACTGGACACAATAACACTCAAAACAACCTGTATTGTCTAGTCTCTACAGGGGCAGAGAATACACATGCCAGTCAGTGTGTACAGCAGCCTTATCTGTTGCTGTGCTGGCTCTGTTCTGCCCCCGTTCACTGTGGCCTCACCTCCATATCGTCCTTCAGCAAGGCTGGGGCAGGCTTGTATTCTGGGTCATCTACGTCCCTGCAAACACAGATAACAACCGTCAGTCAGTCTGCCATCCTGTCAGCCAGTAAGTCAGCCAGTTATTCAGTCAGTCAGCAAGGGCCACACAAGGTAACAGACAGGGGAACTTGCAGGCAGCTCCTAAGCTCTGAACTAAACACGGACTCAGACTCACTTCAGAAAAGGTTGTTACAATAATATCAGTTTCTAGTTTCTTCCTTTTCTATCAGTTTTATGACTGGTTATAAAAAGCGATACAACAACTGAAACTTTTTAAGTGTGTCATTGTGTGTCTAAGCCCTGTCTGAGTCAGTGGAGGAGACCGACAAGCTAACTACCTGACTCAGTCAGTCAGTCAGCCATGATGTGTAATGTTACCTACCCATCCATGAAGTCATTGGCTCTCTGTTCAGCAGCGATGGCCTTCTCGTCTGGCCGGCCCACCCGCTCTAGGAAGCAGAGGGCAGGGTCTGCACGGACTGTGTTATACTTCTCATAACCTGTATAGTGGACCACAGTGGAGAGGTAAGCAAACAGAGGTTAGAACTTGGAAACATGAAGAGATAGAAAACAAACATACAGCTGGCCACTTTCCCCCAAAGGTGTGTGTGACAGCTGTCATCCAGTGTTAACTACATCCCGTGGAAGAACATGAAAACACATACAGTACATTTCCCACATGACACTAACTCAGAATTGTACATACTACACCGTATCTGATGAATTCCCCGACCCTTTTTCAATCTCTACATTTGTCTAGGCTCTGTTCCTATATCCATTCTAGTAAACCCACTTAGAATACATGCCCAATACATGACTTGATGCTAAGTGTTAAGCTAGTATCGTAGCCCTAGTATCACACATTCTAGATGTCTCAGGCCTGTGGGTCAGTTAGCACATCCCTGGTCCCTGTTGTTGACTCACCGTGCTTGTAGACCCCCAACAGCAGACACTTGTCAGAGATGTTGTCCCACCACAGGGCTGGTAGCTCAGAGCTGTCGGGCTCAGGAACCCAGATCTTGATCTCACTGATGAGGAGAAGGGGGTGTGGACAGAACACAACATGACAGGAGGAACAGGGACTTATGGGTACAAAAGCATGGGGGACTCATGGGTACTATGACAGCTGGGTTTCCATCCCAACATAGATTCTCAGATAAGCAACAGCGTGGTACACACAAAACCATGAGCTCCAATAAGACTTTTAGGTCAGCATCAAGGCTGAAAATGTCTCTGGGGACTAAAAATACTCAATGTTTTTCCTCACCCACTTCTGTATACCCTCCTCAATAGTATTGGTTCTGAGAAGCTGCTGATCCATCTTTAAACAGCAGGTGGAGTGACTACTGACTTTCCCCTGAGTCGGACTAGCCATGCCCTCCTTCATACATGGCCTTTCCTTCCCTGAGTCTGACTAGCTGTGCCCTCCTTCATACGTGGCCTTTCCTTCCCTGAGTCTGACTAGCTGTGCCCTCCTTCATACATGGACCTTCCTTCCCTGAGTCTGACTAGCTGTGCCCTCCTTCAGACATGGACCTTCCTTCCCTGAGTCTGACTAGCTGTGCCCTCCTTCATATGTGGCCTTTCCTTCCCTGAGTCTGACTAGCTGTGCCCTCTGTTATACATGGACTTTCCTTCCCTGAGTCTGACTAGCTGTGCCCTCCTTCAGACATGGACTTTCCTTCCCTGAGTCTGACTAGCTGTGCCCTCCTTCATACATGGACTTTCCTTCCCTGAGTCTGACTAGCTGTGCCCTCCTTCATACATGGACTTTCCTTCCCTGAGTCTGACTAGCTGTGCCCTCCTTCATATGTGGCCTTTCCTTCCCTGAGTCTGACTAGCTGTGCCCTCTGTTATACATGGACTTTCCTTCCCTGAGTCTGACTAGCTGTGCCCTCCTTCAGACATGGACTTTCCTTCCCTGAGTCTGACTAGCTGTGCCCTCCTTCAGACATGGACTTTCCTTCCCTGAGTCTGACTAGCTGTGCCCTCCTTCATACATAGACCTTTCTTCCCTGAGTCTGACTAGCTGTGCCCTCCTTCATACATGGACCTTCCTTCCCTGAGTCTGACTAGCTGTGCCCTCCGTTATACATGGACCTTCCTTCCCTGAGTCTGACTAGCTGTGCCCTCTGTTATACATGGACCTTCCTTCCCTGAGTCTGACTAGCTGTGCCCTCTGTTATACATGGACCTTCCTTCCCTGAGTCTGACTAGCTGTGCCCTCCTTCATACATGGACTTTCCTTCCCTGAGTCTGACTAGCTGTGCCCTCCTTCAGACATGGACTTTCCTTCCCTGAGTCTGACTAGCCGTGCCCTCCGTTATACATGGACTTTCCTTCCCTGAGTCTGACTAGCTGTGCCCTCCGTTATACATGGACCTTCCTTCCCTGAGTCTGACTAGCTGTGCCCTCCTTCATACGTGGCCTTTCCTTCCCTGAGTCTGACTAGCTGTGCCCTCCGTTATACGTGGCCTTTCCTTCCCTGAGTCTGACTAGCTGTGCCCTCCTTCATACGTGGCCTTTCCTTCCCTGAGTCTGACTAGCTGTGCCCTCCGTTATACGTGGCCTTTCCTTCCCTGAGTCTGACTAGCTGTGCCCTCCGTTATACGTGGCCTTTCCTTCCCTGAGTCCGACTAGCTGTGCCCTCCTTCAGACATGGACCTTGCTTCCCTGAGTCTGACTAGCTGTGCCCTCCTTCATACGTGGCCTTTCCTTCCCTGAGTCTGACTAGCTGTGCCCTCCTTCATACATGGACCTTTCTTCCCTGAGTCTGACTAGCTGTGCCCTCCTTCAGACATGGACCTTCCTTCCCTGAGTCTGACTAGCTGTGCCCTCCTTCATATGTGGCCTTTCCTTCCCTGAGTCTGACTAGCTGTGCCCTCTGTTATACATGGACTTTCCTTCCCTGAGTCTGACTAGCTGTGCCCTCCTTCAGACATGGACTTTCCTTCCCTGAGTCTGACTAGCTGTGCCCTCCTTCATACATGGACTTTCCTTCCCTGAGTCTGACTAGCTGTGCCCTCCTTCATACATGGACCTTCCTTCCCTGAGTCTGACTAGCTGTGCCCTCCGTTATACATGGACCTTGCTTCCCTGAGTCTGACTAGCTGTGCCCTCTGTTATACATGGACCTTCCTTCCCTGAGTCTGACTAGCTGTGCCCTCTGTTATACATGGACCTTCCTTCCCTGAGTCTGACTAGCTGTGCCCTCCTTCATACATGGACTTTCCTTCCCTGAGTCTGACTAGCTGTGCCCTCCTTCAGACATGGACTTTCCTTCCCTGAGTCTGACTAGCCGTGCCCTCCTTCATACATGGACTTTCCTTCCCTGAGTCTGACTAGCTGTGCCCTCCTTCATACATGGCCTTTCCTTCCCTGAGTCTGACTAGCTGTGCCCTCCTTCATACATGGACCTTCCTTCCCTGAGTCTGACTAGCTGTGCCCTCCTTCAGACATGGACCTTCCTTCCCTGAGTCTGACTAGCTGTGCCCTCCTTCATATGTGGCCTTTCCTTCCCTGAGTCTGACTAGCTGTGCCCTCCTTCATACATGGACTTTCCTTCCCTGAGTCTGACTAGCTGTGCCCTCCGTTATACATGGCCTTTCCTTCCCTGAGTCTGACTAGCTGTGCCCTCCTTCAGACATGGACTTTCCTTCCCTGAGTCTGACTAGCTGTGCCCTCCTTCATACATGGACTTTCCTTCCCTGAGTCTGACTAGCTGTGCCCTCCTTCATACATGGACTTTCCTTCCCTGAGTCTGACTAGCTGTGCCCTCCTTCATACATGGACTTTCCTTCCCTGAGTCTGACTAGCTGTGCCCTCCTTCATACATGGACCTTCCTTCCCTGAGTCTGACTAGCTGTGCCCTCTGTTATACATGGACCTTCCTTCCCTGAGTCTGACTAGCTGTGCCCTCCTTCATACATGGACTTTCCTTCCCTGAGTCTGACTAGCTGTGCCCTCCTTCATACGTGGCCTTTCCTTCCCTGAGTCTGACTAGCTGTGCCCTCCGTTATACATGGACTTTCCTTCCCTGAGTCTGACTAGCTGTGCCCTCCGTTATACATGGACTTTCCTTCCCTGAGTCTGACTAGCTGTGCCCTCCGTTATACATGGACATTCCTTCCCTGAGTCTGACTAGCTGTGCCCTCCTTCATACGTGGCCTTTCCTTCCCTGAGTCTGACTAGCTGTGCCCTCCTTCAGACATGGACCTTGCTTCCCTGAGTCTGACTAACTGTGCCCTCTGTTATACATGGACTTTCCTTCCCTGAGTCTGACTAGCTGTGCCCTCCGTTATACGTGGCCTTTCCTTCCCTGAGTCTGACTAGCTGTGCCCTCCTTCATACGTGGCCTTTCCTTCCCTGAGTCTGACTAGCTGTGCCCTCCTTCAGACATGGACCTTGCTTCCCTGAGTCTGACTAGCTGTGCCCTCCGTTATACATTGACTTTCCTTCCCTGAGTCTGACTAGCTGTGCCCTCCGTTATACATGGACCTTCCTTCCCTGAGTCTGACTAGCTGTGCCCTCCTTCATACATGGACTTTCCTTCCCTGAGTCTGACTAGCTGTGCCCTCCTTCATACGTGGCCTTTCCTTCCCTGAGTCTGACTAGCTGTGCCCTCCGTTATACGTGGCCTTTCCTTCCCTGAGTCTGACTAGCTGTGCCCTCCTTCATACGTGGCCTTTCCTTCCCTGAGTCTTAGCTGTGCCCTCCTTCAGACATAGACCTTCCTTCCCTGAGCCTGACTAGCTGTGCACTCTGTTATACATGGACCTTCCTTCCCTGAGTCTGACTAGCTGTGCCCTCCGTTATACATGGACTTTCCTTCCCTGAGTCTGACTAGCTGTGCCCTCCTTCAGACATGGACTTTCCTTCCCTGAGTCTGACTAGCTTTGCCCTCCTTCATACATGGACTTTCCTTCCCTGAGTCTGACTAGCTGTGCCCTCCGTTATACATGGACCTTCCTTCCCTGAGTCTGACTAGCTGTGCCCTCTGTTATACATGGACCTTCCTTCCCTGAGTCTGACTAGCTGTGCCCTCCGTTATACATGGACCTTCCTTCCCTGAGTCTGACTAGCTGTGCCCTCTGTTATACATGGACCTTCCTTCCCTGAGTCTGACTAGCTGTGCACTCCTTCATACATAGACCTTTCTTCCCTGAGTCTGACTAGCTGTGCCCTCCTTCAGACATGGACCTTGCTTCCCTGAGTCTGACTAACTGTGCCCTCTGTTATACATAGACCTTCCTTCCCTGAGTCTGACTAGCTGTGCCCTCTGTTATACATGGACCTTCCTTCCCTGAGTCTGACTAGCTGTGCCCTCCTTCAGACATGGACTTTCCTTCCCTGAGTCTGACTAGCTGTGCCCTCCTTCATACATGGACCTTCCTTCCCTGAGTCTGACTAGCTGTGCCCTCCTTCAGACATGGAGCTTCCTTCCATGAGTCTGACTAGCTGTGCCCTCCTTCAGACATGGAGCTTCCTTCCCTGAGTCTGACTAGCTGTGCCCTCCTTCATACATGGACTTTCCTTCCCTGAGTCTGACTAGCTGTGCCCTCCGTTATACATGGACTTTCCTTCCCTGAGTCTGACTAGCTGTGCCCTCCGTTATACATGGACCTTCCTTCCCTGAGTCTGACTAGCTGTGCCCTCCTTCATACATGGACCTTCCTTCCCTGAGTCTGACTAGCTGTGCCCTCTGTTATACATGGACCTTCCTTCCCTGAGTCTGACTAGCTGTGCCCTCCTTCATACATGGACTTTCCTTCCCTGAGTCTGACTAGCTGTGCCCTCCATTATACATGGACTTTCCTTCCCTGAGTCTGACTAGCTGTGCCCTCCGTTATACATGGACCTTCCTTCCCTGAGTCTGACTAGCTGTGCCCTCCTTCATACGTGGCCTTTCCTTCCCTGAGTCTGACTAGCTGTGCCCTCCGTTATACGTGGCCTTTCCTTCCCTGAGTCTGACTAGCTGTGCCCTCCTTCATACGTGTCCTTTCCTTCCCTGAGTCTGACTAGCTGTGCCCTCCTTCAGACATGGACCTTGCTTCCCTGAGTCTGACTAACTGTGCCCTCTGTTATACATGGACTTTCCTTCCCTGAGTCTGACTAGCTGTGCCCTCCGTTATACATGGACCTTCCTTCCCTGAGTCTGACTAGCTGTGCCCTCCTTCATACATGGACTTTCCTTCCCTGAGTCTGACTAGCTGTGCCCTCCTTCATACGTGGCCTTTCCTTCCCTGAGTCTGACTAGCTGTGCCCTCCGTTATACGTGGCCTTTCCTTCCCTGAGTCTGACTAGCTGTGCCCTCCATCATACGTGGCCTTTCCTTCCCTGAGTCTTAGCTGTGCCCTCCTTCAGACAGACCTTCCTTCCCTGAGCCTGACTAGCTGTGCCCTCTGTTATACATGGACCTTCCTTCCCTGAGTCTGACTAGCTGTGCCCTCCGTTATACATGGACTTTCCTTCCCTGAGTCTGACTAGCTGTGCCCTCCTTCAGACATGGACTTTCCTTCCCTGAGTCTGACTAGCTGTGCCCTCCTTCAGACATGGACTTTCCTTCCCTGAGTCTGACTAGCTGTGCCCTCCGTTATACATGGACCTTCCTTCCCTGAGTCTGACTAGCTGTGCCCTCTGTTATACATGGACCTTCCTTCCCTGAGTCTGACTAGCTGTGCCCTCTGTTATACATGGACCTTCCTTCCTGAGTCTGACTAGCTGTGCCCTCCTTCAGACATGGACTTTCCTTCCCTGAGTCTGACTAGCTGTGCCCTCCTTCAGACATGGACTTTCCTTCCCTGAGTCTGACTAGCTGTGCCCTCCTTCATACGTGGCCTTTCCTTCCTGAGTCTGACTAGCTGTGCCCTCCGTTATACATGGCCTTTCCTTCCCTGAGTCTGACTAGCTGTGCCCTCCTTCATACGTGGCCTTTCCTTCCCTGAGTCTGACTAGCTGTGCCCTCCTTCAGACATGGACCTTGCTTCCCTGAGTCTGACTAACTGTGCCCTCTGTTATACATGGACTTTCCTTCCCTGAGTCTGACTAGCTGTGCCCTCCTTCAGACATGGACTTTCCTTCCCTGAGTCTGACTAGCTGTGCCCTCCTTCATACATGGACTTTCCTTCCCTGAGTCTGACTAGCTGTGCCCTCCGTTATACATGGACCTTCCTTCCCTGAGTCTGACTAGCTGTGCCCTCTGTTATACATGGACTTTCCTTCCCTGAGTCTGACTAGCTGTGCCCTCCGTTATACATGGACCTTCCTTCCCTGAGTCTGACTAGCTGTGCCCTCCTTCATACATGGACTTTCCTTCCCTGAGTCTGACTAGCTGTGCCCTCCTTCATACGTGGCCTTTCCTTCCCTGAGTCTGACTAGCTGTGCCCTCCGTTATACGTGGCCTTTCCTTCCCTGAGTCTGACTAGCTGTGCCCTCCATCATACGTGGCCTTTCCTTCCCTGAGTCTTAGCTGTGCCCTCCTTCAGACAGACCTTCCTTCCCTGAGCCTGACTAGCTGTGCCCTCTGTTATACATGGACCTTCCTTCCCTGAGTCTGACTAGCTGTGCCCTCCGTTATACATGGACTTTCCTTCCCTGAGTCTGACTAGCTGTGCCCTCCTTCAGACATGGACTTTCCTTCCCTGAGTCTGACTAGCTGTGCCCTCCTTCAGACATGGACTTTCCTTCCCTGAGTCTGACTAGCTGTGCCCTCCGTTATACATGGACCTTCCTTCCCTGAGTCTGACTAGCTGTGCCCTCTGTTATACATGGACCTTCCTTCCCTGAGTCTGACTAGCTGTGCCCTCTGTTATACATGGACCTTCCTTCCCTGAGTCTGACTAGCTGTGCCCTCCTTCAGACATGGACTTTCCTTCCCTGAGTCTGACTAGCTGTGCCCTCCTTCAGACATGGACTTTCCTTCCCTGAGTCTGACTAGCTGTGCCCTCCTTCATACGTGGCCTTTCCTTCCCTGAGTCTGACTAGCTGTGCCCTCCGTTATACATGGCCTTTCCTTCCCTGAGTCTGACTAGCTGTGCCCTCCTTCATACGTGGCCTTTCCTTCCCTGAGTCTGACTAGCTGTGCCCTCCTTCAGACATGGACCTTGCTTCCCTGAGTCTGACTAACTGTGCCCTCTGTTATACATGGACTTTCCTTCCCTGAGTCTGACTAGCTGTGCCCTCCTTCAGACATGGACTTTCCTTCCCTGAGTCTGACTAGCTGTGCCCTCCTTCATACATGGACTTTCCTTCCCTGAGTCTGACTAGCTGTGCCCTCCGTTATACATGGACCTTCCTTCCCTGAGTCTGACTAGCTGTGCCCTCTGTTATACATGGACCTTCCTTCCCTGAGTCTGACTAGCTGTGCCCTCCGTTATACATGGACCTTCCTTCCCTGAGTCTGACTAGCTGTGCCCTCTGTTATACATGGACCTTCCTTCCCTGAGTCTGACTAGCTGTGCCCTCCTTCATACATAGACCTTTCTTCCCTGAGTCTGACTAGCTGTGCCCTCCTTCAGACATGGACCTTGCTTCCCTGAGTCTGACTAACTGTGCCCTCTGTTATACATAGACCTTCCTTCCCTGAGTCTGACTAGCTGTGCCCTCTGTTATACATGGACCTCCCTTCCCTGAGTCTGACTAGCTGTGCCCTCCTTCAGACATGGACTTTCCTTCCCTGAGTCTGACTAGCTGTGCCCTCCTTCATACATGGACTTTCCTTCCCTGAGTCTGACTAGCTGTGCCCTCCGTTATACATGGACTTTCCTTCCCTGAGTCTGACTAGCTGTGCCCTCCGTTATACATGGACCTTCCTTCCCTGAGTCTGACTAGCTGTGCCCTCCTTCATACATGGACCTTCCTTCCCTGAGTCTGACTAGCTGTGCCCTCTGTTATACATGGACCTTCCTTCCCTGAGTCTGACTAGCTGTGCCCTCCTTCAGACATGGACTTTCCTTCCCTGAGTCTGACTAGCTGTGCCCTCCTTCAGACATGGACTTTCCTTCCCTGAGTCTGACTAGCTGTGCCCTCCTTCATACGTGGCCTTTCCTTCCCTGAGTCTGACTAGCTGTGCCCTCCGTTATACATGGCCTTTCCTTCCCTGAGTCTGACTAGCTGTGCCCTCCTTCATACGTGGCCTTTCCTTCCCTGAGTCTGACTAGCTGTGCCCTCCTTCAGACATGGACCTTGCTTCCCTGAGTCTGACTAACTGTGCCCTCTGTTATACATGGACTTTCCTTCCCTGAGTCTGACTAGCTGTGCCCTCCGTTATACGTGGCCTTTCCTTCCCTGAGTCTGACTAGCTGTGCCCTCCTTCAGACATGGACTTTCCTTCCCTGAGTCTGACTAGCTGTGCCCTCCTTCATACATGGACTTTCCTTCCCTGAGTCTGACTAGCTGTGCCCTCCGTTATACATGGACCTTCCTTCCCTGAGTCTGACTAGCTGTGCCCTCTGTTATACATGGACCTTCCTTCCCTGAGTCTGACTAGCTGTGCCCTCCGTTATACATGGACCTTCCTTCCCTGAGTCTGACTAGCTGTGCCCTCTGTTATACATGGACCTTCCTTCCCTGAGTCTGACTAGCTGTGCCCTCCTTCATACATATACCTTTCTTCCCTGAGTCTGACTAGCTGTGCCCTCCTTCAGACATGGACCTTGCTTCCCTGAGTCTGACTAACTGTGCCCTCTGTTATACATAGACCTTCCTTCCCTGAGTCTGACTAGCTGTGCCCTCTGTTATACATGGACCTCCCTTCCCTGAGTCTGACTAGCTGTGCCCTCCTTCAGACATGGACTTTCCTTCCCTGAGTCTGACTAGATGTGCCCTCCTTCATACATGGACTTTCCTTCCCTGAGTCTGACTAGCTGTGCCCTCCGTTATACATGGACTTTCCTTCCCTGAGTCTGACTAGCTGTGCCCTCCGTTATACATGGACCTTCCTTCCCTGAGTCTGACTAGCTGTGCCCTCCTTCATACATGGACTTTCCTTCCCTGAGTCTGACTAGCTGTGCCCTCCATTATACATGGACTTTCCTTCCCTGAGTCTGACTAGCTGTGCCCTCCGTTATACATGGACCTTCCTTCCCTGAGTCTGACTAGCTGTGCCCTCCTTCATACATGGACTTTCCTTCCCTGAGTCTGACTAGCTGTGCCCTCTGTTATACATGGACTTTCCTTCCCTGAGTCTGACTAGCTGTGCCCTCTGTTATACATGGACCTTCCTTCCCTGAGTCTGACTAGCTGTGCCCTCCTTCATACATAGACCTTTCTTCCCTGAGTCTGACTAGCTGTGCCCTCCTTCAGACATGGACCTTGCTTCCCTGAGTCTGACTAACTGTGCCCTCTGTTATACATAGACCTTCCTTCCCTGAGTCTGACTAGCTGTGCCCTCTGTTATACATGGACCTTCCTTCCCTGAGTCTGACTAGCTGTGCCCTCCTTCAGACATGGACTTTCCTTCCTGAGTCTGACTAGCTGTGCCCTCCTTCATACATGGACCTTCCTTCCCTGAGTCTGACTAGCTGTGCCCTCCTTCAGACATGGAGCTTCCTTCCCTGAGTCTGACTAGCTGTGCCCTCCTTCAGACATGGACTTTCCTTCCCTGAGTCTGACTAGCTGTGCCCTCCTTCATACATGGACTTTCCTTCCCTGAGTCTGACTAGCTGTGCCCTCCGTTATACATGGACCTTCCTTCCCTGAGTCTGACTAGCTGTGCCCTCCTTCATACATGGACCTTCCTTCCCTGAGTCTGACTAGCTGTGCCCTCTGTTATACATGGACCTTCCTTCCCTGAGTCTGACTAGCTGTGCCCTCCTTCATACATGGACTTTCCTTCCTGAGTCTGACTAGCTGTGCCCTCCTTCATATGTGGACTTTCCTTCCCTGAGTCTGACTAGCTGTGCCCTCCGTTATACATGGACTTTCCTTCCCTGAGTCTGACTAGCTGTGCCCTCCGTTATACATGGACCTTCCTTCCCTGAGTCTGACTAGCTGTGCCCTCCTTCATACGTGGCCTTTCCTTCCCTGAGTCTGACTAGCTGTGCCCTCTGTTATACGTGGCTTTTCCTTCCCTGAGTCTGACTAGCTGTGCCCTCCTTCATACGTGGCCTTTCCTTCCCTGAGTCTGACTAGCTGTGCCCTCCTTCAGACATGGACCTTGCTTCCCTGAGTCTGACTAGCTGTGCCCTCCGTTATACATGAACTTTCCTTCCCTGAGTCTGACTAGCTGTGCCCTCCGTTATACATGGACCTTCCTACCCTGAGTCTGACTAGCTGTGCCCTCCTTCATACATGGACTTTCCTTCCCTGAGTCTGACTAGCTGTGCCCTCCTTCATACGTGGCCTTTCCTTCCCTTAGTCTGACTAGCTGTGCCCTCCGTTATACGTGGCCTTTCCTTCCCTGAGTCTGACTAGCTGTGCCCTCCTTCATACGTGGCCTTTCCTTCCCAGAGTCTTAGCTGTGCCCTCCTTCAGACATAGACCTTCCTTCCCTGAGCCTGACTAGCTGTGCCCTCTGTTATACATGGACCTTCCTTCCCTGAGTCTGACTAGCTGTGCCCTCCGTTATACATGGACTTTCCTTCCCTGAGTCTGACTAGCTGTGCCCTCCTTCAGACATGGACTTTCCTTCCCTGAGTCTGACTAGCTGTGCCCTCCTTCATACATGGACTTTCCTTCCCTGAGTCTGACTAGCTGTGCCCTCCGTTATACATGGACCTTCCTTCCCTGAGTCTGACTAGCTGTGCCCTCTGTTATACATGGACCTTCCTTCCCTGAGTCTGACTAGCTGTGCCCTCCTTCAGACATGGACCTTGCTTCCCTGAGTCTGACTAACTGTGCCCTCTGTTATACATAGACCTTCCTTCCCTGAGTCTGACTAGCTGTGCCCTCTGTTATACATGGACCTCCTTCCCTGAGTCTGACTAGCTGTGCCCTCCTTCAGACATGGACTTTCCTTCCCTGAGTCTGACTAGCTGTGCCCTCCTTCATACATGGACTTTCCTTCCCTGAGTCTGACTAGCTGTGCCCTCCGTTATACATGGACTTTCCTTCCCTGAGTCTGACTAGCTGTGCCCTCCTTATACATGGACCTTCCTTCCCTGAGTCTGACTAGCTGTGCCCTCCTTCATACATGGACTTTCCTTCCCTGAGTCTGACTAGCTGTGCCCTCCATTATACATGGACTTTCCTTCCCTGAGTCTGACTAGCTGTGCCCTCCGTTATACATGGACCTTCCTTCCCTGAGTCTGACTAGCTGTGCCCTCCTTCATACATGGACTTTCCTTCCCTGAGTCTGACTAGCTGTGCCCTCTGTTATACATGGACTTTCCTTCCCTGAGTCTGACTAGCTGTGCCCTCTGTTATACATGGACCTTCCTTCCCTGAGTCTGACTAGCTGTGCCCTCCTTCATACATAGACCTTTCTTCCCTGAGTCTGACTAGCTGTGCCCTCCTTCAGACATGGACCTTGCTTCCCTGAGTCTGACTAACTGTGCCCTCTGTTATACATAGACCTTCCTTCCCTGAGTCTGACTAGCTGTGCCCTCTGTTATACATGGACCTTCCTTCCCTGAGTCTGACTAGCTGTGCCCTCCTTCAGACATGGACTTTCCTTCCCTGAGTCTGACTAGCTGTGCCCTCCTTCATACATGGACCTTCCTTCCCTGAGTCTGACTAGCTGTGCCCTCCTTCAGACATGGAGCTTCCTTCCCTGAGTCTGACTAGCTGTGCCCTCCTTCAGACATGGACTTTCCTTCCCTGAGTCTGACTAGCTGTGCCCTCCTTCATACATGGACTTTCCTTCCCTGAGTCTGACTAGCTGTGCCCTCCGTTATACATGGACCTTCCTTCCCTGAGTCTGACTAGCTGTGCCCTCCTTCATACATGGACCTTCCTTCCCTGAGTCTGACTAGCTGTGCCCTCTGTTATACATGGACCTTCCTTCCCTGAGTCTGACTAGCTGTGCCCTCCTTCATACATGGACTTTCCTTCCCTGAGTCTGACTAGCTGTGCCCTCCTTCATATGTGGACTTTCCTTCCCTGAGTCTGACTAGCTGTGCCCTCCGTTATACATGGACTTTCCTTCCCTGAGTCTGACTAGCTGTGCCCTCCGTTATACATGGACCTTCCTTCCCTGAGTCTGACTAGCTGTGCCCTCCTTCATACGTGGCCTTTCCTTCCCTGAGTCTGACTAGCTGTGCCCTCTGTTATACGTGGCTTTTCCTTCCCTGAGTCTGACTAGCTGTGCCCTCCTTCATACGTGGCCTTTCCTTCCCTGAGTCTGACTAGCTGTGCCCTCCTTCAGACATGGACCTTGCTTCCCTGAGTCTGACTAGCTGTGCCCTCCGTTATACATGAACTTTCCTTCCCTGAGTCTGACTAGCTGTGCCCTCCGTTATACATGGACCTTCCTACCCTGAGTCTGACTAGCTGTGCCCTCCTTCATACATGGACTTTCCTTCCCTGAGTCTGACTAGCTGTGCCCTCCTTCATACGTGGCCTTTCCTTCCCTTAGTCTGACTAGCTGTGCCCTCCGTTATACGTGGCCTTTCCTTCCCTGAGTCTGACTAGCTGTGCCCTCCTTCATACATGGCCTTTCCTTCCCAGAGTCTTAGCTGTGCCCTCCTTCAGACATAGACCTTCCTTCCCTGAGCCTGACTAGCTGTGCCCTCTGTTATACATGGACCTTCCTTCCTGAGTCTGACTAGCTGTGCCCTCCGTTATACATGGACTTTCCTTCCCTGAGTCTGACTAGCTGTGCCCTCCTTCAGACATGGACTTTCCTTCCCTGAGTCTGACTAGCTGTGCCCTCCTTCATACATGGACTTTCCTTCCCTGAGTCTGACTAGCTGTGCCCTCCGTTATACATGGACCTTCCTTCCCTGAGTCTGACTAGCTGTGCCCTCTGTTATACATGGACCTTCCTTCCCTGAGTCTGACTAGCTGTGCCCTCCTTCATACATATACATTTCTTCCCTGAGTCTGACTAGCTGTGCCCTCCTTCAGACATGGACCTTGCTTCCCTGAGTCTGACTAACTGTGCCCTCTGTTATACATAGACCTTCCTTCCCTGAGTCTGACTAGCTGTGCCCTCTGTTATACATGGACCTTCCTTCCCTGAGTCTGACTAGCTGTGCCCTCCTTCAGACATGGACTTTCCTTCCCTGAGTCTGACTAGCTGTGCCCTCCTTCATACATGGACCTTCCTTCCCTGAGTCTGACTAGCTGTGCCCTCCTTCAGACATGGAGCTTCCTTCCCTGAGTCTGACTAGCTGTGCCCTCCTTCAGACATGGACTTTCCTTCCCTGAGTCTGACTAGCTGTGCCCTCCTTCATACATGGACTTTCCTTCCCTGAGTCTGACTAGCTGTGCCCTCCGTTATACATGGACCTTCCTTCCCTGAGTCTGACTAGCTGTGCCCTCCTTCATACATGGACCTTCCTTCCCTGAGTCTGACTAGCTGTGCCCTCTGTTATACATGGACCTTCCTTCCCTGAGTCTGACTAGCTGTGCCCTCCTTCATACATGGACTTTCCTTCCCTGAGTCTGACTAGCTGTGCCCTCCTTCATATGTGGACTTTCCTTCCCTGAGTCTGACTAGCTGTGCCCTCCGTTATACATGGACTTTCCTTCCCTGAGTCTGACTAGCTGTGCCCTCCTTATACATGGACCTTCCTTCCCTGAGTCTGACTAGCTGTGCCCTCCTTCATACGTGGCCTTTCCTTCCCTGAGTCTGACTAGCTGTGCCCTCTGTTATACGTGGCTTTTCCTTCCCTGAGTCTGACTAGCTGTGCCCTCCTTCATAAATAGTGGCCTTTCCTTCCCTGAGTCTGACTAGCTGTGCCCTCCTTCAGACATGGACCTTGCTTCCCTGAGTCTGACTAGCTGTGCCCTCCGTTATACATGAACTTTCCTTCCCTGAGTCTGACTAGCTGTGCCCTCCGTTATACATGGACCTTCCTTCCCTGAGTCTGACTAGCTGTGCCCTCCTTCATACATGGACTTTCCTTCCCTGAGTCTGACTAGCTGTGCCCTCCTTCATACGTGGCCTTTCCTTCCCTTAGTCTGACTAGCTGTGCCCTCCGTTATACATGGCCTTTCCTTCCCTGAGTCTGACTAGCTGTGCCCTCCTTCATACGTGGCCTTTCCTTCCCAGAGTCTTAGCTGTGCCCTCCTTCAGACATAGACCTTCCTTCCCTGAGCCTGACTAGCTGTGCCCTCTGTTATACATGGACCTTCCTTCCCTGAGTCTGACTAGCTGTGCCCTCCGTTATACATGGACTTTCCTTCCCTGAGTCTGACTAGCTGTGCCCTCCTTCAGACATGGACTTTCCTTCCCTGAGTCTGACTAGCTGTGCCCTCCTTCATACATGGACTTTCCTTCCCTGAGTCTGACTAGCTGTGCCCTCCGTTATACATGGACCTTCCTTCCCTGAGTCTGACTAGCTGTGCCCTCTGTTATACATGGACCTTCCTTCCCTGAGTCTGACTAGCTGTGCCCTCCTTCATACATATACATTTCTTCCCTGAGTCTGACTAGCTGTGCCCTCCTTCAGACATGGACCTTGCTTCCCTGAGTCTGACTAACTGTGCCCTCTGTTATACATAGACCTTCCTTCCCTGAGTCTGACTAGCTGTGCCCTCTGTTATACATGGACCTTCCTTCCCTGAGTCTGACTAGCTGTGCCCTCCTTCAGACATGGACTTTCCTTCCCTGAGTCTGACTAGCTGTGCCCTCCTTCAGACATGGACTTTCCTTCCCTGAGTCTGACTAGCTGTGCCCTCCGTTATACATGGACCTTCCTTCCCTGAGTCTGACTAGTTGTGCCCTCTGTTATACATGGACCTTCCTTCCCTGAGTCTGACTAGCTGTGCCCTCCGTTATACATGGACCTTCCTTCCCTGAGTCTGACTAGCTGTGCCCTCCTTCAGACATGGACCTTGCTTCCCTGAGTCTGACTAGCTGTGCCCTCTGTTATACATGGACCTTCCTTCCCTGAGTCTGACTAACTGTGCCCTCTGTTATACATGGACCTTCCTTCCCTGAGTCTGACTAGCTGTGCCCTCCTTCATACATGGACTTTCCTTCCCTGAGTCTGACTAGCTGTGCCCTCCTTCATACGTGGCCTTTCCTTCCCTGAGTCTGACTAGCTGTGCCCTCCTTCATACATGGACTTTCCTTCCCTGAGTCTGACTAGCTGTGCCCTCCTTCATACATGGACCTTCCTTCCCTGAGTCTGACTAGCTGTGCCCTCCTTCAGACATGGTGATAGATAGAGACAGCTACAGTATGTATGGGAACAACCTGTCATGTTTGGTCTATGTCCTTACCATGGAAAACATGAACAACATGGGCCCATGAATGAACAGATTTCTATTTAAAAAGTTAATGTAAACGGAACCTTCTAAAACGATGTGTCAGCTGAATTTGCGTGCCAGCAGCTTACCAGAAATCCCAAACTTAAACAAATACTGGCATAGTGCTGGCAGCCTGGCTGAACTGGTTGGCATAACATTCAGTCTAGCCTGAATAGCCACCGATCAATCCGACCATCTCAAAATAATGGAGTAAATAGTGTAATCCTCTTCAAATAATCTAATAACTGAAATGACCAATTAGAGGATAGATAGAGAGAGCATCAGTGAGCTTTGGAAATGTTGTGTTCTCCACTCTAAGGGTGTCTGTCAATGTTCAGAGCTGTTTGGTTGTAAAAGAGGTGAAAGTTCAGCTCACCTGGAGTCCACGCCGTCCAGTATCTTCTGTGACTGGCTTCCCATCACCTCTTGTTTCAGGTAGTAGAGCATTCTAACCCGCAGCAACACCCTGCACACAGACACAGCCCCGCCCACGGTCACCACAAAGCCTCAGCACGCACAAACGCTGAGAGAGCAGAACGGCTTTCACGCGCATGTCCGTAAATACACGCTCACGCATTTACACACACAATCAAAATATCACTCTCTCTCACACACATTCTCACTTTCCTCCGGGATGACTGAAACTCGTCACGGTAGATGACTGAAACACGGTGCCAAGCTCGTCACGGTAGATGACTGACATACTGTGCCTAGCTCGTCACGGTAGATGACTGACATACTGTGCCTAGCTCGTCACGGTAGATGACTGACACACGGTGCCTAGCTCGTCACGGTAGATGACTGAAATACGGTGCCTAGCTCGTCAAGGTAGATGACTGAAATACTGTGCCTAGCTCGTCACGGTAGATGACTGACATACTGTGCCTAGCTCGTCACGGTAGATGACTGAACCACTGTGCCTAGCTCGTCACGGTAGATGACTGACATACTGTGCCTAGCTCGTCACGGTAGATGACTGAAATACTGTGCCTAGCTCGTCACGGTAGATGACTGAACCACTGTGCCTAGCTCGTCACGGTAGATGACTGACATACTGTGCCTAGCTCGTCACGGTAGATGACTGAACCACTGTGCCTAGCTCGTCACGGTAGATGACTGACATACTGTGCCTAGCTCGTCACGGTAGATGACTGACATACTGTGCCTAGCTCGTCACGGTAGATGACTGAACCACTGTGCCTAGCTCGTCACGGTAGATGACTGACATACTGTGCCTAGCTCGTCACGGTAGATGACTGAAACACGGTGCCTAGCTCGTCACGGTAGATGACTGACATACTGTGCCTAGCTCGTCACGGTAGATGACTGAACCACTGTGCCTAGCTCGTCACGGTAGATGACTGACATACTGTGCCTAGCTCGTCACGGTAGATGACTGAAATACTGTGCCAAGCTCATCACGGTAGATGACTGACATACTGTGCCTAGCTCGTCACGGTAGATGACTGAAATACGGTGCCAAGCTCGTCACGGTAGATGACTGAAATACTGTGCCTAGCTCGTCACGGTAGATGACTAAAATACTGTGCCTAGCTCGTCAAGGTAGATGACTGACATACTGTGCCTAGCTCGTCACGGTAGATGACTGACATACTGTGCCAAGCTCTTCACGGTAGATGACTGACACACGGTGCCTAGCTCGTCACGGTAGATGACTGACATACTGTGCCAAGCTCGTCACGGTAGATGACTGAAATACTGTGCCTAGCTCGTCACGGTAGATGACTGAAATACTGTGCCTAGCTCGTCACGGTAGATGACTGAAACACGGTGCCAAGCTCGTCACGGTAGATGACTGAAATACGGTGCCAAGCTCGTCACGGTAGATGACTGAAACAGGCTGCCTAGCTCGTCACAGTAGATGACTGAAATACTGTGCCTAGCTCGTCACGGTAGATGACTGAAACACGGTGCCAAGCTCGTCACAGTAGATGACTGAAATACGGTGCCAAGCTCGTCACGGTAGATGACTGAAACAGGCTGCCTAGCTCGTCACAGTAGATGACTGAAATACGGTGCCTAGCTCGTCACGGTAGATGACTGAAACACGGTGCCTAGCTCGTCACGGTAGATGACTGAACCACGGTGCCTAGCTCGTCACGGTAGATGACTGAAATACGGTGCCAAGCTCGTCACGGTAGATGACTGAAATACGGTGCCAAGCTCGTCACGGTAGATGACTGAAACAGGCTGCCTAGCTCGTCACAGTAGATGACTGAAACACGGTGCCAAGCTCGTCACGGTAGATGACTGAAATACGGTGCCAAGCTCGTCACGGTAGATGACTGAAACAGGCTGCCTAGCTCGTCAAAGTAGATGACTGAAATACGGTGCCTAGCTCGTCACGGTAGATGACTGAAACACGGTGCCAAGCTCGTCACGGTAGATGACTGAACCACGGTGCCTAGCTCGTCACGGTAGATGACTGACATACTGTGCCTAGCTAGTCACGGTAGATGACTGACACACGGTGCCTAGCTCGTCACGGTAGATGATTGACATACTGTGCCAAGCTCGTCACGGTAGATGATTGACATACTGTGCCAAGCTCGTCACGGTAGATGACTGAAATACTGTGCCTAGCTCGTCACGGTAGATGACTGAAATACTGTGCCTAGCTCGTCACGGTAGATGACTGAAATACTGTGCCTAGCTCGTCACGGTAGATGACTGAAATACGGTGCCAAGCTCGTCACGGTAGATGACTGAACCACTGTGCCTAGCTCGTCACAGTAGATGACTGACATACTGTGCCTAGCTCGTCACGGTAGATGACTGACATACTGTGCCTAGCTCGTCACGGTAGATGACTGAACCACTGTGCCTAGCTCGTCACGGTAGATGACTGACATACTGTGCCTAGCTCGTCACGGTAGATGACTGAACCACGGTGCCTAGCTCGTCACGGTAGATGACTGACATAATGTGCCTAGCTCGTCACGGTAGATGACTGACATACTGTGCCTAGCTCGTCACGGTAGATAACTGAACCACTGTGCCTAGCTCGTCACGGTAGATGACTGACATACTGTGCCTAGCTCGTCACGGTAGATGACTGACATACTGTGCCTAGCTCGTCACGGTAGATGACTGAAATACTGTGCCAAGCTCGTCACGGTAGATGACTGACATACTGTGCCTAGCTCGTCACGGTAGATGACTGAAATACGGTGCCAAGCTCGTCACGGTAGATGACTGAAATACTGTGCCTAGCTCGTCACGGTAGATGACTAAAATACTGTGCCTAGCTCGTCACGGTAGATGACTGACATACTGTGCCTGCTCGTCACGGTAGATGACTGAATACTGTGCCAAGCTCATCACGGTAGATGACTGACACCACGGTGCCTGGCTCGTCACGGTAGATGACTGACATACTGTGCCAAGCTCGTCACGGTAGATGACTGAAATACTGTGCCTAGCTCGTCACGGTAGATGACTGAAATACTGTGCCTAGCTCGTCACGGTAGATGACTGAAACACGGTGCCAAGCTCGTCACGGTAGATGACTGAAATATGGTGCCAAGCTCGTCACGGTAGATGACTGAAACAGGCTGCCTAGCTCGTCACAGTAGATGACTGAAATACGGTGCCTAGCTCGTCACGGTAGATGACTGAAACACGGTGCCAAGCTCGTCACGGTAGATGACTGAACCACGGTGCCTAGCTCGTCACGGTAGATGACTGACATACTGTGCCTAGCTCGTCACGGTAGATGACTGACACACGGTGCCTAGCTCGTCACGGTAGATGACTGACATACTGTGCCAAGCTCGTCACGGTAGATGACTGAAATACTGTGCCTAGCTCGTCACGGTAGATGACTGAAATACTGTGCCTAGCTCGTCACGGTAGATGACTGAAATACGGTGCCAAGCTCGTCACGGTAGATGACTGAAACAGGCTGCCTAGCTCGTCACGGTAGATGACTGAAATACGGTGCCTAGCTCGTCACGGTAGATGACTGAAACACGGTGCCAAGCTCGTCACGGTAGATGACTGACATACTGTGCCTAGCTCGTCACGGTAGATGACTGACATACTGTGCCTAGCTCGTCACGGTAGATGACTGAAATACGGTGCCAAGCTCGTCACGGTAGATGACTGAAATACTGTGCCTAGCTCGTCACGGTAGATGACTGACATACTGTGCCAAGCTCATCACGGTAGATGACTGACATACTGTGCCTAGCTCATCACGGTAGATGACTGACACACGGTGCCTAGCTCGTCACGATAGATGACTGAAATACTGTGCCTAGCTCGTCACGGTAGATGACTAAAATACTGTGCCTAGCTCGTCAAGGTAGATGACTGACATACTGTGCCTAGCTCGTCACGGTAGATGACTGACATACTGTGCCAAGCTCTTCACGGTAGATGACTGACATACTGTGCCAAGCTCGTCACGGTAGATGACTGAAATACTGTGCCTAGCTCGTCACGGTAGATGACTGAAATACTGTGCCTAGCTCGTCACGGTAGATGACTGAAACACGGTGCCAAGCTCGTCACGGTAGATGACTGAAATACGGTGCCAAGCTCGTCACGGTAGATGACTGAAACAGGCTGCCTAGCTCGTCACAGTAGATGACTGAAATACGGTGCCTAGCTCGTCACGGTAGATGACTGAAACACGGTGCCAAGCTCGTCACAGTAGATGACTGAAATACGGTGCCAAGCTCGTCACGGTAGATGACTGAAACACGGTGCCTAGCTCGTCACGGTAGATGACTGAACCACGGTGCCTAGCTCGTCACGGTAGATGACTGAAATACGGTGCCAAGCTCGTCACGGTAGATGACTGAAATACGGTGCCAAGCTCGTCACGGTAGATGACTGAAACAGGCTGCCTAGCTCGTCACAGTAGATGACTGAAACACGGTGCCAAGCTCGTCACGGTAGATGACTGAAATACGGTGCCAAGCTCGTCACGGTAGATCACGGTAGATGACTGAAACAGGCTGCCTAGCTCGTCACAGTAGATGACTGAAATACGGTGCCTAGCTCGTCACGGTAGATGACTGAAACACGGTGCCAAGCTCGTCACGGTAGATGACTGAACCACGGTGCCTAGCTCGTCACGGTAGATGACTGACATACTGTGCCTAGCTCGTCACGGTAGATGACTGACACACGGTGCCTAGCTCGTCACGGTAGATGATTGACATACTGTGCCAAGCTCGTCACGGTAGATGATTGACATACTGTGCCAAGCTCGTCACGGTAGATGACTGAAATACTGTGCCTAGCTCGTCACGGTAGATGACTGAAATACTGTGCCTAGCTCGTCACGGTAGATGACTGAAATACTGTGCCTAGCTCGTCACGGTAGATGACTGAAATACGGTGCCAAGCTCGTCACGGTAGATGACTGAACCACTGTGCCTAGCTTGTCACAGTAGATGACTGACATACTGTGCCTAGCTCGTCACGGTAGATGACTGACATACTGTGCCTAGCTCGTCACGGTAGATGACTGAACCACTGTGCCTAGCTCGTCACGGTAGATGACTGACATACTGTGCCTAGCTCGTCACGGTAGATGACTGAACCACGGTGCCTAGCTCGTCACGGTAGATGACTGACATAATGTGCCTAGCTCGTCACGGTAGATGACTGACATACTGTGCCTAGCTCGTCACGGTAGATGACTGAACCACTGTGCCTAGCTCGTCACGGTAGATGACTGACATACTGTGCCTAGCTCGTCACGGTAGATGACTGACATACTGTGCCTAGCTCGTCACGGTAGATGACTGAAATACTGTGCCAAGCTCGTCACGGTAGATGACTGACATACTGTGCCTAGCTCGTCACGGTAGATGACTGAAATACGGTGCCAAGCTCGTCACGGTAGATGACTGAAATACTGTGCCTAGCTCGTCACGGTAGATGACTAAAATACTGTGCCTAGCTCGTCACGGTAGATGACTGACATACTGTGCCTAGCTCGTCACGGTAGATGACTGGCATACTGTGCCAAGCTCATCACGGTAGATGACTGACACACGGTGCCTAGCTCGTCACGGTAGATGACTGACATACTGTGCCAAGCTCGTCACGGTAGATGACTGAAATACTGTGCCTAGCTCGTCACGGTAGATGACTGAAATACTGTGCCTAGCTCGTCACGGTAGATGACTGAAACACGGTGCCAAGCTCGTCACGGTAGATGACTGAAATATGGTGCCAAGCTCGTCACGGTAGATGACTGAAACAGGCTGCCTAGCTCGTCACAGTAGATGACTGAAATACGGTGCCTAGCTCGTCACGGTAGATGACTGAAACACGGTGCCAAGCTCGTCACGGTAGATGACTGAACCACGGTGCCTAGCTCGTCACGGTAGATGACTGACATACTGTGCCTAGCTCGTCACGGTAGATGACTGACACACGGTGCCTAGCTCGTCACGGTAGATGACTGACATACTGTGCCAAGCTCGTCACGGTAGATGACTGAAATACTGTGCCTAGCTCGTCACGGTAGATGACTGAAATACGGTGCCAAGCTCGTCACGGTAGATGACTGAAACAGGCTGCCTAGCTCGTCACGGTAGATGACTGAAATACGGTGCCTAGCTCGTCACGGTAGATGACTGAAACACGGTGCCAAGCTCGTCACGGTAGATGACTGACATACTGTGCCTAGCTCGTCACGGTAGATGACTGACATACTGTGCCTAGCTCGTCACGGTAGATGACTGAAATACTGTGCCAAGCTCGTCACGGTAGATGACTGAAATACTGTGCCTAGCTCGATGACTGACATACTGTGCCCTGGGTAGATGACTGACATACTGTGCTGTGCCAGCTCGTCACGGTAGATGACTGACATACTGTGCCTAGCTCGTCACGGTAGATGACTGACATACTGTGCCTAGCTCGTCACGGTAGATGACTGAAACACGGTGCCAAGCTCGTCACGGTAGATGACTGAAATACGGTGCCAAGCTCGTCACGGTAGATGACTGAAACAGGCTGCCTAGCTCGTCACAGTAGATGACTGAAATACGGTGCCTAGCTCGTCACGGTAGATGACTGAAACACGGTGCCAAGCTCGTCACGGTAGATGACTGAACCACGGTGCCTAGCTCGTCACGGTAGATGACTGACATACTGTGCCTAGCTCGTCACGGTAGATGACTGACACACGGTGCCTAGCTCGTCACGGTAGATGACTGACATACTGTGCCAAGCTCGTCACGGTAGATGACTGAAATACTGTGCCTAGCTCGTCACGGTAGATGACTGAAATACTGTGCCTAGCTCGTCACGGTAGATGACTGAAATACGGTGCCAAGCTCGTCAAGGTAGATGACTGAAACAGGCTGCCTAGCTCGTCACGGTAGATGACTGACATACTGTGCCAAGCTCGTCACGGTAGATGACTGAAATACTGTGCCTAGCTCGTCACGGTAGATGACTGACATACTGTGCCTAGCTCGTCACGGTAGATGACTGACACACGGTGCCTAGCTCGTCACGGTAGATGACTGACATACTGTGCCAAGCTCGTCACGGTAGATGACTGAAATACTGTGCCTAGCTCGTCACGGTAGATGACTGAAATACTGTGCCTAGCTCGTCACGGTAGATGACTGAAACACGGTGCCAAGCTCGTCACGGTAGATGACTGAAATACGGTGCCAAGCTCGTCACGGTAGATGACTGAAACAGGCTGCCTAGCTCGTCACAGTAGATGACTGAAATACGGTGCCTAGCTCGTCACGGTAGATGACTGAAACACGGTGCCAAGCTCGTCACGGTAGATGACTGACATACTGTGCCTAGCTCGTCACGGTAGATGACTGACACACGGTGCCTAGCTCGTCACGGTAGATGACTGACATACTGTGCCAAGCTCGTCACGGTAGATGACTGAAATACTGTGCCTAGCTCGTCACGGTAGATGACTGAAATACTGTGCCTAGCTCGTCACGGTAGATGACTGAAACACGGTGCCAAGCTCGTCACGGTAGATGACTGAAATACGGTGCCTAGCTCGTCACGGTAGATGACTGAAACACGGTACCAAGCTCGTCACGGTAGATGACTGAACCACGGTGCCTAGCTCGTCACGGTAGATGACTGACATACTGTGCCTAGCTCGTCACGGTAGATGACTGACACACGGTGCCTAGCTCGTCACGGTAGATGACTGACATACTGTGCCTAGCTCGTCACGGTAGATGACTGACATACTGTGCCTAGCTCGTCACGGTAGATGACTGAAATACGGTGCCAAGCTCGTCACTCGTCACGGTAGATGACTGAGATACTGTGCCTAGCTCGTCACGGTAGATGACTGAAACACGGTGCCAAGCTCGTCACGGTAGATGACTGACATACTGTGCCTAGCTCGTCACGGTAGATGACTGACATACTGTGCCTAGCTCGTCACGGTAGATGACTGAAATACTGTGCCTAGCTCGTCACGGTAGATGACTGAAATACGGTGCCAAGCTCGTCACTCGTCACGGTAGATGACTGAGATACTGTGCCTAGCTCGTCACGGTAGATGACTGAAATACGGTGCCAAGCTCGTCACTCGTCACGGTAGATGACTGAGATACTGTGCCTAGCTCGTCACGGTAGATGACTGAACCACGGTGCCAAGCTCGTCACTCGTCACGGTAGATGACTGAGATACTGTGCCTAGCTCGTCACGGTAGATGACTGAACCACGGTGCCTAGCTCGTCACAGTAGATCAACTGTCCATGCAAAGGGAAACATCTTGTATTGTTGTATATACTGTATAAATGTTGTCTACAATGATACACACATGCCCAAAATGGAGTGGGATAGAAAATATGCAGCAGTACAGTCACTGTGTAGTCAGTCCCTTATGCAGTGTCTGTGCCATAGAGAGTGAGACAGTGTCTGTGCCATATAGAGCGAGACAGTGTCTGTGCCATAGAGAGTGAGACAGTGTCTGTGCCATATAGAGCGAGACAGTGTCTGTGCTGTAGAGAGCGAGACAGTGTCTGTGCCATAGAGAGCGAGACAGTGTCTGTGCCATAGAGAGCGAGACAGTGTCTGTGCCATAGAGAGCGAGACAGTGTCTGTGCCATAGAGAGCGAGACTGTGTCTGTGCCATAGAGAGCGAGACAGTGTCTGTGCCATAGAGACTGAGACAGTGTCTGTGCCACAGAGAGCGAGACTGTGTCTGTGCCATAGAGAGCGAGACAGTGTCTGTGCCATAGAGACTGAGACAGTGTCTGTGCCATAGAGACTGAGACAGTGTCTGTGCCACAGAGAGCGAGACAGTGTCTGTGCCATAGAGAGTGAGACAGTGTCTGTGCCATAGAGACGGCGACCGTGTCCGTGCCATAGAGAGTGAGACAGTGTCTGTGCCATAGAGATGAGTGGTGTGATATGATGTGATCTCTGGGCTGGCAGGGAGAGGAGAGAAGAGAGAGGCAGGCTGAGTCAGAGGAGAGATGCTGTTTCCATGACGCACCCAGCCAGGCATCAGTCAGCCCTAGCTTTACACATCCAGTATGACACTAGTGGAAAGGGAGTGACATGAGAACATCCCCTCTGCAGGCAGAGCTGTGAGCTCCAGTGCTGAGGCTCTGGTCCAGGCCTCTCCCCTCCCTCCCTGCCTCTGAGGGGCTGTGCCCTGGGTCTCCCTGCAGCAGCTGCTGTTTCCTGTGGCTGTCAGCAAGGCCCTACATCACTCTTTCCCTCTCTCTCTCTCTCTTACACTCAGACAGACAGCCTGGAGTGTGGGAGGTATCTGACGGAGAAGGGAACCTCTCTGCCCCAGACATAGAGCTCATACATGCACATGAGTGTGAGTACACACACACACACACACACACACACACACACACACACACACACACACACACACACATACACACACACACACACACACACACACACACACACACACACACACACACAAAAATACCCATACCCTCATGTACATACTGTACTTACTATACAAGCACAGATGCAAACAGTCAGATACATAAAGGTAAACACACACACACAATCACATGCAGATCATATATATGGCATGTATTAGCACAAGTCATACTGAGAATGTTACACATATCCCAACAGAACACAGGCCTCGTCAGTCTTAACCTTACATTCCTAACAGGCCAGTACTAGTAGCTACACAGTATTGAACACACATCGTCTAAATGTCATTATCATAGGACAGGGTTCTGGATCTCTGTGTGGGACAGGGATAGTAGGGGGCCATGCCTGTGCATGCCCCATCCCCACGCCAGTCCACATTCCTCCCTGAGGGGAAAACGCGGAGGTCAGCAAAGCCACAGAGTGTGTCCAGAGAGCCTCTCATCGGACGATGCCTGGCTTCAGCACTACTGCTCTGGGAACAATGGGGAACTTTCTGTGGAAGCCCTGCATGACTCTGTTTAAAGCAGGATGGCAGGAGACAAACCCCCCAAACAACCCCGTTTAGAAAGACAGTAACCGAAATCTATTTACTGTAGTTTAACACATTTCACCATCATCTAGTTGGCTAAGTTTTATATCTCAACAACCATCATCTATATGGCTAAATTTTATATCTCAACAACCATCATCTAGTTGGCTAAGTTTATTATCTCAACAACCATCATCTATTTGGCTAAATTTTATATCTCAACAACCATCATCTAGTTGGATAAGTTTTATATCTCAACAACCATCATCTAGTTGGCTAAATGTTATATCTCAACAACCATCATCTAGTTGGATAAGTTTATTATCTCATCAACCATCATCTATATGGCTAAATTTTATATCTCAACAACCATCATCTAGTTGGATAAGTTTTATATCTCAACAACCATTATCTAGTTGGATAAGTTTATTATCTCATCAACCATCATCTATATGGCTAAATTTTATATCTCAACAACCATCATCTAGTTGGATAAGTTTTATATCTCAACAACCATCATCTATATGGCTAAGTTTTATATCTCAACAACCATCATCTAGTTGGATAAGTTTTATATCTCAACAACCATCATCTAGTTGGCTAAATTTTATATCTCAACAACCATCATCTAGTTGGCTAAATTTTATATCTCAACAACCATCATCTAGTTGGCTAAGTTTTATATCTCAACAACCATCATCTAGTTGGATCAGTTTTATATCTCAACAACCATCATCTAGTTGGATAAGTTTTATATCTCAACAACCATCATCTAGTTGGATAAGTTTTATATCTCAACAACCATTATCTAGTTGGATAAGTTTTATATCTCAACAACCATCATCTAGTTGGATAAGTTTTATATCTCAACAACCATTATCTAGTTGGATAAGTTTTATATCTCAACAACCATCATCTAGTTGGATAAGTTTTATATCTCAACAACCATTATCTAGTTGGATAAGTTTTATATCTCAACAACCATCATCTAGTTGGATAAGTTTTATATCTCAACAACCATCATCTAGTTGGATAAGTTTTATATCTCAACAACCATCATCTAGTTGGATAAGTTTTATATCTCAACAACCATCATCTAGTTGGATAAGTTTTATATCTCAACAACCATCATCTAGTTGGATAAGTTTTATATCTCAACAACCATTATCTAGTTGGATAAGTTTTATATCTCAACAACCATCATCTAGTTGGATAAGTTTTATATCTCAACAACCATCATCTAGTTGGATAAGTTTTATATCTCAACAACCATTATCTAGTTGGATAAGTTTTATATCTCAACAACCATCATCTAGTTGGATAAGTTTTATATCTCAACAACCATTATCTAGTTGGATAAGTTTTATATCTCAACAACCATCATCTAGTTGGATAAGTTTTATATCTCAACAACCATCATCTAGTTGGATAAGTTTTATATCTCAACAACCATCATCTAGTTGGATAAGTTTTATATCTCAACAACCATCATCTAGTTGGATAAGTTTTATATCTCAACAACCATTATCTAGTTGGATAAGTTTTATATCTCAACAACCATCATCTAGTTGGATAAGTTTTATATCTCAACAACCATCATCTAGTTGGATAAGTTTTATATCTCAACAACCATTATCTAGTTGGATAAGTTTTATATCTCAACAACCATCATCTAGTTGGATAAGTTTTATATCTCAACAACCATCATCTAGTTGGATAAGTTTTATATCTCAACAACCATTATCTAGTTGGATAAGTTTTATATCTCAACAACCATCATCTAGTTGGATAAGTTTTATATCTCAACAACCATCATCTAGTTGGATAAGTTTTATATCTCAACAACCATTATCTAGTTGGATAAGTTTTATATCTCAACAACCATCATCTAGTTGGATAAGTTTTATATCTCAACAAACCATCATCTAGTTGGATAAGTTTTATATCTCAACAACCATCATCTAGTTGGATAAGTTTTATATCTCAACAACCATTATCTAGTTGGATAAGTTTTATATCTCAACAACCATCATCTAGTTGGATAAGTTTTATATCTCAACAACCATTATCTAGTTGGATAAGTATCTAGTTGGATAAGTTTTATATCTCAACAACCATCATCTAGTTGGATAAGTTTTATATCTCAACAACCATTATCTAGTTGGATAAGTTTTATATCTCAACAACCATCATCTAGTTGGATAAGTTTTATATCTCAACAAACCATCATCTAGTTGGATAAGTTTTATATCTCAACAACCATCATCTAGTTGGATAAGTTTTATATCTCAACAACCATTATCTAGTTGGATAAGTTTTATATCTCAACAACCATCATCTAGTTGGATAAGTTTTATATCTCAACAACCATCATCTAGTTGGATAAGTTTTATATCTCAACAACCATCATCTAGTTGGATAAGTTTTATATCTCAACAACCATCATCTAGTTGGATAAGTTTTATATCTCAACAACCATCATCTAGTTGGATAAGTTTTATATCTCAACAACCATTATCTAGTTGGATAAGTTTTATATCTCAACAACCATCATCTAGTTGGATAAGTTTTATATCTCAACAACCATCATCTAGTTGGATAAGTTTTATATCTCAACAACCATCATCTAGTTGGATAAGTTTTATATCTCAACAACCATTATCTAGTTGGATAAGTTTTATATCTCAACAACCATCATCTAGTTGGATAAGTTTTATATCTCAACAACCATCATCTAGTTGGATAAGTTTTATATCTCAACAACCATCATCTAGTTGGATAAGTTTTATATCTCAACAACCATCATCTAGTTGGATAAGTTTTATATCTCAACAACCATCATCTAGTTGGATCAGTTTTATATCTCAACAACCATCATCTAGTTGGCTAAGTTTTATATCTCAACAACCATTATCTGCTAACTTATAGGTTCATATTTCAAACCATTTCATTGGATGTAAGAGTTGTTTTCTTCTCCCCATCATCTATGTAGCTTTATATAAAATATAATACATCCCTGGCTGTAGTGTAATCAGTTTTTTCTATCTGTCAATAAAAGATCAGTGACAGCTATTAGTTCGTGGTAAAATCCCATTCAGATGATTATCATTCAGCAGTGTAATCTATAATCTGATTCACGGTCATTAGATGGAGAAGATGGCTGCTTCAATTTGTCTTAATTCCAGACAGTGGTGATGATGTGCAGGAGTCAAAACTCTGCTACTGACAAAAACATACAATTATGTTTTCACACAGGCTAGCGTCAATACACTGAAGCAAACTGAGGGAAATACAAAATATGAGACATTTCATAAATTTGACCTCAACTCTATATACGACAGAGACAAGAACCTACGTTTATTTCCAACATCAATAAAAACCAAGCTAAGACACATTTACATTTAAGTCATTTAGCAGACGCTCTTATCCAGACCGACTTACAAATTGGTGCGTTCACCTTATGACATCCAGTGGAACAGCCACTTTACAATAGTGCATCTAAATCTTTTAAGGGGGGTGAGAAGGATTACTTTATCCTATCCTAGGTATTCCTGAAAGAGGTGGGGTTTCAGGTGTCTCCATTTACAAAGACAAGTTGTTTGTTCCAATGTAACTATAAGACAACAATACCATTAAAAAAAAATCTAAAAGTGTACTGAATATATTTAATACTATAGGCCTATTGTACCAAGAGTAGCTTCTTACTTGTTGCAGTGGTGTTTGAGGTGCTTCTTGTATCCCTCGTCCTGCAGCATGTGTTCTGGGTTGTGCTTCCTGATCCACTCAGCCTTCTGGATGTCAAATGTGCTGGATTGAGTCTTCATCTTCTTCCCCTTCCTGCCTCTGGGGACCGGGGTCGACAGACCTGAGGGAGGAACGCAGATACAATTTGTGGTTATGGACACCGGTTTATAAACACACATTAAAAACATTAACAGTAAACCAATAGCACAGTGGTAAGGGGAAATGCCCTTTAAAGGACGAATTCCTTGAGAGGAACCAGATTCTAATCTGTGTTTGGACCCCTGAGGTTTGGTCATTCTGAGGTTGTAACGTACCCAGGTGGTTCTGTAGTTCCTTGGTCTGTCCGTCCTCGGAGGGGGCGATCAGGTCCCACATGAAGCTCTTGATCTTGTCATCACCGCGGTAGTGAACCAGACAGTAGGCCAGAAGGGCTCTACAGATAGACTCTACATCACGCTCTGTCAGCTGCTTCTTAAAACGACCATGGAGCAGGATATCCTTCCAACGACCCCACCTGGACGACACAGGAGAGGAGAAGGGCAATGCTGGAGACAAATGCTGTACAATATAGATGGACAACACAGGAGAGCCTCAGTACAGACACAACACCATACAATATAGATGGACAACACAGGAGAGCCTCAGTACAGACTAGATGTCGACCGATTAATCGGAATGGCCGATTAATTAGGGCCTATTTCAAGTTTTCATAACAATCGGAAATCTGTATTTTTGGGCGCCGATTTGCCGATTTTTTAAAATGTATTTATTATTATTTTTACACCTTTATTTAATCTTTATTTAACTAGGCAAGTCAGTTAAGAACACATTTTTATTTTCAATGACGGCCTAGGAACGGTGGGTTAACTGCCTCGTTCAGGGGCAGAAAGACAGATTTTCACCTTGTCAGCTCGGGGATCCGGTCTTACAACCATACAGTTAACTAGTCCAACGCAATAACGACCTGCCTCTCTCTCGTTACACTCCACAAGGAGACTGCCTGTTACGCAAATGCAGTAAGCCAAGGTAAGTTGCTAGCTAGCATTAAACTTATCTTATAAAAAAACAATCAATCATAATCATAGTTAACTACACATGGTTGATGATATTACTAGATATTATCTAGTGTGTCCTGTGTTGCATATAATCTGACTGAGCATACAAGTATCTAAGTATCTGACTGAGCGGTGGTAGGCAGAAGCAGGCACGTAAACATTCATTCAAACAGCATTTCGTGCGTTTTGCCAGCAGCTCTTCGTTGTGCATCAAGCATTGCGCTGTTTATGACTTCAAACCTATCAACTCCCGAGATGAGGCTGGTGTAACCGAAGTGAAATGGCTGGCTAGTTAGCACGCGCTAATAGCGATTCAAACTTCACTCGCTCTGAGCCTTGGGTGGTTGTTTCCCTTGCTCTGCATGGGTAACGCTGCTTCGATGTGGTGGCTGTTGTCATTGTGTTGCTGGTTCGAGCCCAGGGAGGAGCGAGGAGAGGGACGGAAGCTATACTGTTACACTGGCAATACTAAAGTGCCTATAAGAACATCCAATAGTCAAAGGTTAATGAAATACAAATGGTATAGAGGGAAATAGTCCTATAATAACTACAACCTAAAACTTCTTACCTGGGAATATTGAAGACTCATGTTAAAAGGAACCACCAGCTTTCATATGTTCTCATGTTCTGAGCAAGGAACTGAAACGTTAGCTTTCTTACATAGCACATATTGCACTTTTACGTTCTTCTCCAACACTTTGTTTTTGCATTATTTAAACCAAATTGAACATGTTTCATTATCTACTTGAGGCTAAATTGATTTTATTGATGTATTATATTAAGTTAAAATAAGTGTTAATTCAGTATTGTTGTAATTGTCATTATTACAAATACTTTATTTTATTTTAATTGGCCGATTAATCGGTATCGGCTTTTTTGGTCCTCCGATAATCGGTATCGGTATTGAAAAATCATAATCGGTCGACCTCTAGTACACACACAACACAGCTGGACAACACAGGAGAGCTTCAGTACAGACACAACACTTTACAATATAGATGGACAACACAGGAGAGCACAGGAGAACACAAGTGGTCCAGTCACTGTCACTAACCCGTATACTAGTAGGTTCTTCTCCACTCTGAAGCACTCTGTCCTGCCGTAGCTGTTGAGGCGGTCGTGGGGCCGGCGGAGCTTGGGCTTGTCCTCGTTGTCACTCTCCCCCTCTGACAGCTCTGCCAGCTCGTCCTTAGTGGCACTGAAGGGTCGGGTCTGCTTCCTCACCCTCGGAGTGTCAATTACCAGGCTGTTCTGTTGTGGAATAGGAACACACACAGATACTCAGATACTATTGTAGCAAATTCACACATGGCATTGATCTTATCTCCTATATAACATATCTCATCGCGGCCAGAAAGAGCAGGTTCAGTGTTTAAACTAAAGCATTACTTACTCTGCCATTGGCAGTGTCCATGTCAATCTCAGCCTTCTTGGCCCACTTGTCCCAGAAGTTGGGGTCGTCCAGAGAAATGTCTGTGCGGTTTCCGGATGCCACAAAACTGGCCTGAGAGAAGAAGACATTATATCACATTGAACCTTGTTAATCTGATTCACTGTTCCTTCCTGAGTCTCCTTCAATGAGAAGTCTGAGTCTCCTAAAAGAGCTGAGAGTCTGTGATGAAGAGTGACATGAGAGTAGACAGGAGACACTGGTTACTACTGCTAGTCATGCAGAAAGGAAAAGGATAGCAACATTCAAACAATGACCACTGTGTGGTGCTCTTTCAGTCACTGGTACCTTGGCAAAGGTAGATCCCCGTCCCTCAGACTCGATGGTGATGGTCTTGGTCCTGCGTTGAAGGATCTGGTCGATGTCCTCCTCACAGAACTTGGCCCCCTCATCCTCATCGTCCATCAGAGCTCCATACGCCCCTTTCCTCAGCAGGTCCTCAATCTCCTTCTTAGACAGCTGCTGCTGGGTCGGCTGGAGAGAAGGGAGGGGGAGAAGGAGAAACAGAGAGGGTGTTAGGGGAACTGATGATGGACTACAGTAGATCACAGACTGGACTATTTACACATTACATCATTGTACACGCAAACATGAGCGATAACACATCCCTACGCATTAACACCACACAAAAACAGACAGACACTCTAGTGTGAGAAACGCAGAGGAGAGAGACAGTTAGTTGAAATGAAGCTGAACTGGATCACTTGACAGACCTTTTTAAATCTTAAAGAGTAGCAGCAACCCCTAGCTGACCCATGGTGTGTTAGTATGCAGCTGGTGGTGATAATGTCTGCTCAACACTTTCAGTCCAGCTAATCCAGAGAGAGAAACAGCTACGCTCCTCCTACACACTGATGAGGATATCTCAAAGCTGTGTTTATTATATTGACTAGTCCACTTTCTACACTCTCATTTTGTAGAATGGACTTAAAATTTTGTGCCTTCGGAATATATTCCGACCCCTAGACTTTTTACACATTTTGTTACATTACAGCCTTATTCTAAAATGGATAATATCATCAATCTACACACAATACCCCATAATGATGCAAAAACAACGCAAATAATGTTTTTTTTTTTGCAAATATATAAAATATATATATATATATATATATATATATATATATATTGAAATATCACAAGTATTCAGACCCTTTACTCAGTACTTTGTTGAAGCACAGTGGCAGCAATTACAGCCAAGTCTTCTTGGGTATGATGCTACAAGGTTGTATTTGGGAAGTTTCTGCAACTCCTCTCAAGCGCTGTCAGGTTGGATGGGGAGCGTTGCTGCACAGCTATTTTCAGGTCTCTCCAGAGATATTTGTTCAGGTTCAAGTCCAGCTCTGGCTGGGCCACTCAAGGACATTCAGAGACTTGTCCCGAAGCCACTCCTGTGTTGTTTTGGCTGTGTGCTTAGGGTTGTTGTCCTGTTGGGAGGTGAACCTTTGCCCCAGTCTGAGGTCCTGAGCGCTCTGGATGCAGGTTTTAATTGAGGATCTCTGTACTTTGCTCCATTCATCTTTGCCATGATCCTGACTAGTATCCCAGTCCCTGCCACTGAAAAACGTCCCCATAGCATGATGCTGTCACCACCATGCTTCTACGTAGGGATGGTGCCAGGTTTCCTCCAGATGTGACGCTTGGCATTCAGACCAAAGAGTTCAATCTTGGTTTCATCAGACCAGAGAATCTTGTTTCTCATGGTCTGAGAGTCTTCAGGTGCCTTTAGGCAAACTCCAAGCGGGCTGTCATGTGGCTTTTACTGAAGAATAGCTTCCGTCAGGCCACTCTACCATGAAGGCCAGATTGGTGGAGTGCTGCAGAGATGGGAAGGTTCTCCCATCTCCACTGAGGAACTCTAGAGCTCTGTCAGAGTGACCATCGGGTTCTTGGTCACCTCCCTGCCCAAGACCCTTCTTCCCCGATTGCTCAGTTTGGCCGGGCAGCCAGTTCTAGGAAGAGTCTTAGTGGTTCCAAACGTCTTCCATTTAAGAATGATGGAGGCCACTGTGTTCTTGCGGTCCTTCAATGCAGCAGACATTTTTTGGTACCCTTCCCCAGATCTGTGCCTCGACACAATCCTGTCTCGGAGCACTCCGTACAATTCCTTCGACATCTTGGCTTAGTTTTTGCTCTGACATGCACTGTCAACTGTGGACCTTATATAGAGGTGTGTTTTTCCCAAATCATGTCCAATCAATTGAATTTACCACAGGTGGACTCCCATATAGAGACATCTCAAAGATGATCAATGGAAACAGGATGCACCTGAGCTCAATTTCGAGACTCATAGCAAATGGTCTGAATACTTAAGTAAATAAGGTATTTCAGTTTTTTATTTGTACAAAATTAGCAAAAAGCTCTAAAAACCTGTGTTTGCTTTGCCATTATGGGTTATTGTGTGTAGATTGCTGAGAAGAAAACAAATATTTAATACATTTTAGAATAAGGCTGTAACGTAACAAATTGTGGAAAAAGTCAAGGGGTCTGAATACTTTCCAAATGCATAGCGCATCCACCGGACTGATACAGGTGCTGCAGAGTGTGTGTGTGTGTGACGGACACAGCAGACTCACCCCTCCACCTGGCAAGCTGTTCTCCCTGCCACTCATGCTCTGCAGCACAGCCTTGTCCAGGCCCAGTTTGAGGCTGGCCCGGTCAAACATCTCCCGCTCGTAAGAGTTCCTGGTGATCAGACGGTACACCTTCACCGCCTTGTTCTGACCAATCCTATGGCAGCGAGCCTGGGCCTGAGAATAATAGAAAATAACTTGGTTATGACCAGCCCAACACATTTTATATTTGTCCAATAAAAATAACTTCAGGATCAAGATCATTGCTCTGCTATAATAATATAATATATGCCATTTAGCAGACGCTTTTATCCAAAGCGACTTAGTCATTTTACTATCTCAGCCTCCAGTATTTATGCTGCAGTAGTTTATGTGTCGGGGGGCTAGGGTCAGTCCTATTCGGTGTCCTGTGTGAATTTAAGTGTGCTCTCTCTAATTCTCTCTTTCTTTCTCTCTCTCTGAGGACCTGAGCCCTAGGACCATGCCTCAGGACTACCTGACATGATGACTCCTTGCTGTCCCCAGTCCACCTGGCCGTGCTGCTGCTCCAGTTTCAACTGTTCTGCCTTATTATTATTGGACCATGCTGGTCATTTATGAACATTTGAACATCTTGGCCATGTTCTGTTATAATCTCCACCCGGCACAGCCAGAAGAGGACTGGCCACCCCTCAGAGCCTGGTTCCTCTCTAGGTTTCTTCCTAGGTTTTGGCCTTTCTATGGAGTTTTTCCTAGCCACCGTGCTTCTACACCTGCATTGCTTGCTGTTTGGGGTTTTAGGCTGGGTTTCTGTACAGCACTTTGAGATATCAGCTGATGTACGAAGGGCTATATAAATAAATTTGATTTGACTATCCAAGCTGTGTCAATTAAAAAGTTAAACTATTATAATAGGATATAAAAGACACTTCTCAATTCAAGGACTTCCTGAATTGACTGAATTGAAATAGAAAGTGACCACACCTTCGTTGCTAATTGTATTACAGTGGAGGCTGAAGTCACTTTAAATGTCTGTGTGTGTCTTTACCTGCAGGTCGTTCTGTGGGTTCCAGTCTGAGTCAAAGATAATACAGGTGTCAGCAGCAGTCAAGTTGATGCCCAGACCTCCAGCCCGGGTACACAACAGGAACACAAAGCGGTCCGAGTCTGGTTTGCTGAAACGGTCTATAGCTGCCTGACGCAGGTTACCTCTCACTCTGCCATCGATACGCTCATACAGGTACCTGAGGAACACAGGACCATGCAGGGTTGGAGTAGGATCTTCTAGTACACATAATTACAAATGTTCTTGCGTCACATCCAAGTATCATGAATGTCAACATTTACATACAGTACGACACTGAGTTTTACAGTAGCTGTTACAACACCAACCATCACGCATTAAGGGGCCTACAATTGCCACACAATATTTCCAGGAATTTGTTTTTGTCATCCACTTTCAAACAACATTCACTAGTTGTCTCCTTCTTTCCTCCATTCCTGTCTCTCTTTTCCCCTATCTCTATTTTGCTCTCTCTTCCCCCTTTCATCCTTCCTCCCCCTCTCTCGGGCAGCCTCTTTCCCAGGAGCCCTGGCCTCGCCTCTGCCTTCCCCCACATCCTACCCCTCATCTTCTTCACCTTACACACCTCACCTCTACAGTGACCCACTTCCCTCCACCCGCCCAGACTCCTCTCTCCCTCTGTCTGCTGTGGGAGTCTGTGACCTGCCGCTGAACCCCGGCTAAGCCTTGCCTAGCCACTGAGCGGAGCGCCTCGCCTTGTGTGTTTACACTGGTTTGGTTCGAAATTTGAGTGCCAGAAAGAAGCATGGAGGGGAAAAGAACACGGGGCCAGGCACAGGCTAGTGAGAGACAAGAGAGGATAGCGAGAGGGAGAAGAAGAGAGAGGACAGAAATATCCAGAGGGAGGGAAAAAGAGATAGAGAGACCACACAGACCAGGCCAGTCGCCTGCTTTCCTCAGCTTAGACGGGCTGCTGGGATAATATCCTTTTCATTTAGCGTGCAAACAGGAAGCTCATTAAGCCAGGAGATTAAGACCTTGAATGAAAGGGTCTTGGTAAATTCTTCTGCTTCTGTTACACAGTCTTTATCATCTCCCTGCTCTGGGTAGCATTATGGAGTGATGAGCACTGGGGGCTTTAAAAGGCTCTTTCTCAGACAGTCACTGAAGAGAGAGGCTAATGCTTAGATATTCAACATTTCTCTTCAACTACATTCAATTTAATAAGGGGAAGTACCGGAGTGATTCAGCTTTTGCTGCACTGCAAACTGCTAGCTAGCTAACACCAGATAATAAACCATAAATACCTCACTTTGAAAATGGAGCTGAAAAATGGAAATTACAAAGTCTATTACCCTCTCAAGCATGATTCCTGTCTTTTTCCGCATCAGCCTAGCTGAAAGATATGAAATATCTGAGGAGAGAGAACCTTGATTTCCAGGCTTCTATTGGAGTGGAGTACTTGGGAGCATAGTAATACAAGGCGAGAAGAGAGGCAGGCAGCAGTACCTTCTCTGGATGAGGTAGTCCTCCAGGATATCCAGACAGCGGACCATCTGGGAGAAGATGAGGACCTTGTGTCCCCCGGCCTTCATCTTGGGCAGCAGCTTGTCTATGAGGACCAGTTTACCAGCCGACTGCACCATGGCCTGCAGGTGGAAATCAAAGGCAACAGGGCTGTACACCTCTCGGAAGTCCTCCAAGATCTTCTCCTCAGCACCTGGGAGAAACGGACAGGCAAATAAAGTCAGTGATGGTATCAGTGTTTCTGCTACAATTGTACAAGAAGGGCGGGCCCCCGTCTAATGCTGTTGCCACTAGAGTTTGGCTTCTATTGGGAAAAGACTGGATGACACTTAATCTGGTACCATGCTACCATTTTCACCTAATCTGTATGCAGTTCATATACAGTACCTACTTTATGACAGACAGGAATAGCAACTCTGTCATGGAATAGATTTTGGACAATATGGTACTGGAAAAAAGAGTGTGGACCTGAGTGAGGTGACGGTACAAGGAACTCTCTCTCTGGTCACTGGTTAGAAGGATAATGACCAAGCAACTGAATGACCAATGAGACAGTTCACACACACAGCTCACTGCCTCGGTTCTCACAAACCAGCATTGATATAAAATGGTGCCGGAAGAAATGGCATCAGTTTTACGGGTGCCCAACCAATTGTGCTATTATGTGTTTTTTTGCATTATTTGCAACTTATTTTGTACATGTTTCTGCAACCGTAACCTACGGCAAAAAGAGCTTCTGGATATCAGGACAGCGATCACTCACCTCGGATTAGACAAAGATTTTTTCTTCAATAAGCAGGACGCAATCTAAGGAAGTCTCTAGATTTTGCTTGCCTGAAGTAGAGTATATTGTGATAAATTGCAGACCACACTACTTGCCTAGAGAGTTTTCAGCTATACTTTTCGTGGCTGTTTATTTACCACCACAGACAGATGCTGGCACTAAGACCGCACTCAGTCAGCTGTATAAGGAAATAAGCAAACAGGAAACCACTCACCCAGAGTGAGTCCTCCTAGTGGCCAGAGACTTTAAAGCAGGGAAACTTAAATCAGTTCTACCTAATATCAAAATGTTAAATGTGCAACCAGAGGGGAAAAAATTCTAGATCACCTGTACTCCACACACAGAGATGCGTACAAAGCTCTCCCTCGCCCTCCATTTGGTAAATCCGACCACAACTCTATCCTCCTGATTCCTGCTTACAAGCAAAAGTTAAAGCAGGAAGCACCAGTGACTCGGTCTATAAAGAAATGGTCAGATGAAGCAGATGCTAAGCTACAGGACTGTTTTGCAATCACAGACTGGAACATGTTCCACGATTCTTCCGATGGCATTGAGGAGTACACCACATCAGTCACTGGCTTTATCAATAAGTACATCGAGGATGTCGTCCCCACAGTGACTGTACATACATACCCCGACCAGAAGCCATGGATTACAGGCAACATTCGCACTGAGCTAAAGGGTAGAGCTGCCGCTTTCAAGGAGCGGGATTCTAACCCTGAAGCTTATAAGAAATCCTGCTATGCCGTGCGACGAACCATCAAACAGGCAAAGCCTCAATACAGGGCTAATATTGAATCATACGACACCAGCTTCGACGCTCGTCTTATGTGGTAGGGCTCGCAAACTATTACAGACTACAAAGGGAAGCACAGCCGCGAGCTGCCCAGTGACACGAGCCTACCAGATGAGCTAAATCACTTCTATCCTCGCTTCGAGGCAAGCAACACTGAGGCATGCATGAGAGCATCAGCTGTTCCGGACGACTGCGTGATCACGCTCTCTGCAGCCGACGTGAGTAAGACCATTAAAAAGGTCAACATACACAAGGCTGTGGGGCCAGGTGGATTACCAGGACGTGTGCTCCGGGCATGTGCTGACCAACTGGCAGGTGTCTTCACTGACATTTTCAACATGTCCCTGATTGAGTCTGTAATACCAACATGTTTCAAGCAGTCCACCATAGTCCCTGTGCCCAAGAACATGAAGGCAACCTGCCTAAATTAAGAAAGACCCGTAGCACTCATGTCCGTAGCCATGAAGTGCTTTGAAAGGCTGGTAATGGCTCACATCAACACCATTACCCCAGAAACCCTAGACCCACTAACATTTGCATACCACCCAAACAGATCCACAGATGATGCAATCTCCACAATGCCCTTTCCCACCTGGACAAAAGGAACACCAATGTGAGAATGCTATTCATTGACTATTGCTCAGCGTTCAACACCATAGTACCCTCAAAGCGCATCACTAAGCTAAGGACCCTGGGACAAAACACCTCCCTCTTCTACTGGATCCTGGACTTCCTGACGGGCCGCCCCCAGGTGATGAGGGTAGGTAGCAACACATCTGCCACACTGATCCTCAACACTGGAACCCCCCAGGGGTGCGTGCTCAGTCCCCTCATGTACTCCCTGTTCACCCACGACTGCATGGCCAGGCAAGACTCCAACACCATCATTAAGTTTGCAGACGACACAAGGTCAGAAACCTGGCCGGTGGTGCCAGAAAAACAACCTATTCCTCAACGTAACCAAGTGTCATGACTGTCCTGATCAGGTCAGGTTACAGGAGACCACACCCCTATAGCTTATCTCTCAACCCCAACAGAGGAGGAAAGATCTAGGGGTCTGAAGATGTGGGGGATTTATGACCCCTCACGCCCCAAATTCCTTTGTCCTGTTACTATGGAGAACCAGCCTCAGAACATTAAACATGAAATAAAGGGACTTTGGAACAATGGTTTCCATCAGCCACAACAGTGGTCATGACGATAGATGGAATATGAAAATGTATGTCATTTTTGTTTTGTTATTAAAGGTTAATAGATGACGTTATTACGAAAACATTGTAACGTGAAGAGCTTTCCAGGTATAAGTTTGATGTTTATACATTGTACGTTGTATGGAAAATATCCAAATCAAGGAGAATGTTTTGGGGAAGATGAAATGTGAAGTTAGTTGTCTAAAATTGGATTTGAGTAAAATCTAGACCTTGCCCTCTTAATTAACTTGGTACGCCCAGAGAATTGCCCTAAAGGCGGTTACGCCCACTTCTGACCCAAGGGTATAAAACCTGTGAGTAAAGAATTTCCAGAGAAGACTACGTGACCCAAGCTGCAGCCAAGGTCTAAAAAGTCAACGAACCCAGAACGCAACACAAGTTTGAAGACAAATAAATATTTTTCTACCCAAGCTACGGATGAGTAGCTGTGTCTCAGCGGGTGAATTCAAGCCGGACCCCCTTAGCATCCAATCCCAGCGAATCGTGGTATCTAAAAGGTTTCATTCCTATGTTGTGAGCTTTGAGCTACAGAGCTGTCTGTCATCAGAAGACCCCTTCCATAGCAAGGGTGAGGGAACAGACTCCTAAGCCAAAAGGACACTGACATCGTAAGGACGACCAGAAAGGCGCGCAGGAGAAGTGCATCATCGAGCAACCTGAAAGGTCCATGCGGAGGATCCACAGATAACTTCCCCACGTAATTACATCATTATATTCTGACCCATAAGAGCGGCAGTTTGGGGCAAGGCTAGGGTTAGAATAAGCATAGCTGACAAATTCACCCAAATGTATATTTCTCTCGTGTACTTTCTCTTTTTCTCTCTCTTTGAAATCCCCATTTTGGGTAACAGGCGCTATAGTGTGTTGGCCCGTTATACTAAGTTCTAATCAATAGCCTATAATGTGTTTTGTATATGTATATCTTTTATCATAATTTGAGCTTTTTAGTAAATAAATATTCAACTAAAGATTGGTGTGGTACGAACTCATTGGTGAGACCCGGGTCCGTGCAGATTCACGGACTATACGACGGTCAGAACGAGATTGTAGAGGTAACTGGTTAATTAGCGGCTGTTGTAAAATCGATATTTGGGAAATAGAACTCAATAAAAACTAGTTTTCCCATGGTGCCCCAGGTTAATGAGTTAATAATTGCTTGATTCAGTTAATCACGCAATTAGAAACGTTTAATCATTCGATAAACAGTCGTCACATTAACTAATACAATGTCACGACACAAGACTAAGGAGATGTGGACTACAGAAAAAGGAGGACCAAGCACGTCCACATTCTCATCGACGGGGCTGTAGTGGAGCAGGTTGAGAGCTTCAAGTTCCTTGGTGTCCACATCACCAACAAACTAGAATGGTCCAAACACATCAAGACAGTCGTGAAGAGGGCACGACAAAGCCTATTCCCCCTCAGGAAACTAAAAAGATTTAGACAATTGTCAAAGACCCCAGCCAGCCCAGTCATAGACTGTTCTCTACTACTGCATTGCAAGCGGTACCGGAGTGCAAAGTCTAGGACAGTTTTTACCCCCAAGCCATAAGACGACTCCTGAATAGGTAATCAAATGGCGACCCAGACTATTTGCACTGTGTGTGTGCCCCCAACCCCTCTTTTACGCTGCTGCTACTCTGTTTATCATATCCGTTGGACTAGTAACCGGAAGGTTGCGAGTTCAAACCCCCGAGCTGACAAGGTACAAATCTGTCGTTCTGCCCCTGAACAGGCAGTTAACCCACTGTTCCCAGGCCGTCATTGAAAATAAGAATTTGTTCTTAACTGACTTGCCTGGTTAAATAAAGGTAAAAAAAAATAATAATAAAATAAAAAAAATATGCATAGTCACTTTAACTATACATTCATGTACATACTACCTCAATTGGCCAGACCAACCAGTGCTCCCGCACATTGGCTAACCGGGCTATCTGAATTGTGTCCTGCCAACCACCACCCGCCATCACTGTCTTTTTACTGTTGTTTTTATTTCTTTACTTACCTATTGTTCACCTAATACCGTTTTGCACTATTGTTTAGAGCCTGTAAGTAAGCATTTCACTGTAAGGTCAACACCTGTTGTATTCGGTGCACGTGACAAATAATGTGATTTGATGAAGAAAGGTCCCATAATTACACTAATCTGTATGCAGGTCAAAGACAATATGAGAGTTAGGACTTCTATAATGCTTATTAAGTCTAACAACCCATTTTTTTGATTTGACATACTACAAACGAGTGGATATTATAAACTGGGTACTTCCAGCCCTGAATGCTGATTGGCAGACATCCGTGGTATATCAGACCTTATAACACGGGCATGATTTTTTTTTTTTTTTTTTTTTACTGTTCGAATTACGTTGGTAACCAGTTCACAGTAGCAATAGGGCACCTCGGGTTTGTGGTACATGGCCAATATACCACAGCTAAAGTCTGTTCTTAGGCACAACCTTAGCCGTGGTATATTGGCCGTATACCACAAACCCCTGAGGTGCCTTATTGCTATTATAAAGTGTTTTTTTATTTTTATTTAACCTTTATTTAACTAGGCAAGTCAGTTAAGAACAAATTCTTACTTACAATGACGGCCTACACTGGTCAAACCCGGATGACCCTGGACCAATTGTGTTCTGCCCTATGGGACTCCCAATCACGGCCGGTTGTGATACAGCCTGTATTAGAACCAGGGTGTCTGTAGTGATGCCTCTAGCATTGGGACACAGTGTCTTAGACCGCTGCGCCACTCAGGAGCACATATTCCACACCCCCTTGTGACTTACTGCTTAATTAGAAAGCCTTTCATATTTCTGTTTGGCAGTTTATCAACTCTAAAGCTGATCCTTTAGTTGTCCTAGCCCTCACTAAAACTAACACACACACACACACACACACACACACACACACACACAGAAGCATGTCAAACCACAGGCCAAAAGTTCACTAGGCTGGCCTTGTATGAGAGCACTGTGATTAACCAGATTAACCAGAGCACAAGTACACCAGTGACAGCTATGGTAAGGAGGGCAGGGAAGAGGGAGAGCAATGGACCAACACAGCAGCTTTTGGATGTGGGATGAACGGAGGGAGATGTGAAGTTAGTCCATTATCTGTTCCAGAGCCTCATCCTCCTGGCCTGCTTTCTCTATTCTGACACAGCTAGGAGAAAGATGGAGGGAGGAGGGTGGGTGAGAGAAACAGACAGCGCCATAGGGAAAGATAGTGAGGAATGAGGACGTCTCTGACTCAGAGGTTTTCATTCTGCCCCGGGGCTGCTATAGAGCTCTTTACTACCGGTATGGACGGTGACCCAAATCAGCCTTCCCCACACGGCATACACTGTCCTTCCATATATCAAGAGGCTACATACAGCGTTCCACAACCTGGATTGTAGCAATATCACTGTACCTTTAATGAGGTAGGGGTGGTTGCAACACTTCCTCAGCTCCATCATGGTGTTGACCAGGTTGGGGACGTTGGCCTGGCCGACTCCTTTAGACAGGAAGGAGAAGTTCTTCTCTAGGATGGCTCTGTAGTACTTCTTCTGGATGTTGGTCAGCTCCACCTGACCACATTATATAGAAACATTCAATTATATAGGACAATACACAGAAACCACATCAGTCAGCAAAACAAAAAAAACAAAAAAACACAAATACTCAATCTCAAACACACACACACACAACGCACACACACACACACACACCTCAATGATGGTTTCCTCCTTAGGAGCCAGCTTCTTCTCCACGTCCTCCTTGAGGCGACGCAGCATCATGGGCTTCAGGATGGCCTGCAACTTCTGGACCTGAGAGAGACCGAGATATGCATGTTCATATATGGACGCATGCATACGTACACATACACACAGACACAGTTTACAGTAATATGTGAAGCTTTTTGACCTGAGACACAAAGAGACGGATACAGAGAGATGGAAGATACAGGTTATCATGTGGAGAGTCTGGAATGGAAACGCACTCTTTCACGCACCCACACATGCACCCACCCACACACGCACCCACACACTCACCCACACACGCATGCACATGCACCCACACACGCACCCACACGCACCCACACACGCACCCACACACGCATGCACATGCACCCACACACGCACATGCACCCACACGCACCCACACACGCACACACTCACCCACACACGCACATGCACCCACACGCACCCACACACGCACACACTCACCCACACGCACCCACACACGCATGCACATGCACCCACACACGCACCCACACACGCACCCACACCTTCACCCACACCTTCACCCACACACGCACCCACATGCACCCACACACACACCCACACACGCATGCACCCACACACGCACATGCACCCACACACGCATGCACCCACACACACACGCACATGCATCCACACGCACCCACACACGCACCCACACCTTCACCCACACCTTCACCCACACACGCACGCACATGCACCCACATGCACCCACACACACACCCACACACGCAGACACAAAGAGACGGATACAGAGAGATGGAAGATACAGGTTATCATGTGGAGAGTCTGGAATGGAAACGCACTCTTTCACGCACCCACACATGCACCCACCCACACACGCACCCACACACGCATGCACATGCACCCACACACGCACCCACACGCACCCACACACGCATGCACATGCACCCACACACGCACATGCACCCACACGCACCCACACACGCACACACTCACCCACACACGCACATGCACCCACACGCACCCACACACGCACACACTCACCCACACACGCATGCACATGCACCCACACACGCACATGCACCCACACGCACCCACACACGCATGCACATGCACCCACACGCACCCACACACGCACCCACACCTTCACCCACACCTTCACCCACATGCACCCACACACACACCCACACACGCATGCACCCACACACGCACATGCACCCACACACGCATGCACATGCACCCACACACGCACATGCATCCACACGCACCCACACACGCACCCACACCTTCACCCACACACGCACATTCACCCACACACGCACGCACATGCACCCACACCCACACACGCATGCACCCACACATGCACCCACACGCACCCACACGCACCCACACACGCACCCACACCTTCACCCACACACGCACCCACACACACACCCACACGCATGCACATGCACCCACACACGCACCCACACGCACCCACACACGCACCCACACCTTCACCCACCCACACACGCACGCACATGCACCCACACGCACCCACACCTTCCCCCACACACGCACCCACACACACACCCACACACGCACCCACACCTTCACCCACACACGCACCCACACCTTCACCCACACACGCACCCACACACGCACCCACACACGCACCCACACACACATGATTTTAACCAGAGGTGCTGAAGGATTAGCAGGATTAAGAGGGGTTGACCATGGGCCAGTGGTATGATTGTCAAACCAGTACAATACAGAGTGTACAAAACATTAGTAACACCATAGAAATCCTTATTTAACCTGTCTCCTCTCCTTCATCTACACCTGCTTTCTATGACATAGACTGACCAGGTGAAACCTATGATCCCTTATTAAATCCACTTCAATCAGTGTAGATGAAGGGGAGGAGACTGGTTAAAGAAGGATTTTTAATCCTTGAGACAATTGAGACATTGAATGTGCCATTCAGAGAGTGAATGGTCAAGACAAAATATTTAAAAGCCTTTGAACGGGGTATGGTAGTAGATGCCAGGAACACCCGTTTTTGAGTGTGTCAATAACTGAAACGCTGCTGGATTTTTCACACTTAACAGACCGATGAAGTCCATGAGGTTGATAATAGGGTTTCTAAATAACTGTAATTACATCAGCATAATGCTAAAGGGCCTTTAACATAACATAACTTACCAAAACAGCACTGTCTGTCTGTCTGTCTGTCTGTCTGTCTGTCTGTCTGTCTGTCTGTCTGTCTGTCTGTCTGTCTGTCTGTCTGTCTGTCTGTCTGTCTGTCTGTCTGTCTGTCTGTCTGTCTGTCTGTCTGTCTGTCTGTGCGTGTGCGTGTGAGAGCTCTATTCTCCTTCAGAGTCCCATCTGTACCAACAGGATCATTATCTCCACACACTGACACACTGTTCAAACACCAGGTGGGGTGAGTGGGGAAAACACACTCATGTCCCCTGACACCATATGAAAACAAATTAGCTTCTGTATTAATAATCATATTCATTATGATCAGTGATGGTAAAGGACACACTCACACACAGGCAAACAGGCAGAGACTAAACTATAACACACAGTATTTCTCACATACACACTTTGTTGATAGGAACCCAACAACATAATACTCACACACTCACACTGACAGCGACACACTTGATACGAACCCAACAACCACATGATAGAATCACACAGCCTCACCTGCTCCTCAGTCTTGAGGTCTCCAAACTCCAGCATGAAGGTATTCTCTGAGGGGAAGCTTTGAGGCTCCAGGAAGTGCAGCAGACTGAACAGCTCCTCTACTGTGTTCTGGAGGGGGGTCCCTGTCAGGAGAGCTTTGTGTTCCTGGAGAGAGAGGAGAGGGAAGAGAGAGATGTAAGTTAGAAACAATACAAGACACACAGCATAGGAACTCCAACCAACAAGCTGTGCCTCCACTGAACACAACTACAGAGAGAGGGGAGACCTCAATCACAAACAATCTTAAGATCCAACCAGATTGGTGTACAGTGATGGTTACCATTAGGGCACGTTTCACTGCTTCTCTCCACACACCAACAAGGTACTGATTGGAGACACACTAGGCCCAGGATCTCAAACATTCAAGCTGTAATGGCTGCATTTCTGCCCTTTGCTCAGTTCTGCCCTACATTATGCTCAGTGACTTGGACATACCAGATTCATGAGCTTGAAGCCCTCTAGCAGCTTGCAGTTCTTGTTCTTGAGGCGATGGGCCTCGTCAATGATGACGCAGCGCCACTCGATGGCGTTGAGCTCTGGACAGCCGCCCAGGATCATCTCAAAGGTGGTGATGAGGGCGTGGAACTTGTAGGCTCCCCGCACCACACGACCCTGGAGGGAAACCAGGAAGAAATGCACAGGGAGTCAATACAACTCTTCCATTCATTCAGCTCTTCTCATTCTCAATGGTTGAGTGTATAATGCCTTGTAAAGAAATATCAGTGATTTCAATCATTTGAGAAGACAATATAAAGATGGTCCTTGAGAAATATACCATTCTCATATCTAGTGAGACATCCTGCACAGTGTGTGTGATTCCATGATCCCCTGTGTATTAAGGCGACTCCCTGTGTTTAATTTTTTTTAACCTTTATTTAAGAAGAAATTCTTATTTTCAATGACAGCCTAGGAACAGTGGGTTAACTGGTCTAGGAACAGTGGGTTAACTGGTCTAGGAACAGTGAGTTAACTGCCTGTTCAGAGGTAGAACAACAGATTTGTACCGTGTCAGCTCGGGGGTTTGAACTTGCAACCTTCCGATTACTAGTCCAACACTCTGACCACTAGGCAATCTTGCCGCCCCTGTGTGTTAAGGGGTGAGCCGTGCTGTAAGAATAAGCTCTGTGGTATCACAGTCTTACAGTGAGACAGCCTTGTGGCAGCTCCTCTTTCCACTCCTCCCTCTTCCGTTCATTCCCCTTCCTCCCTGTTACATTTGCATACTAAGATCTCCTAACCACTGTCTGTCATTCCACATTACTCTGCCAACAACTGCAGAAAAAACATTTTCCCAGGGCTACTGCCTGACATGTGCCACCCTTCAAACCAGGGCTACTGCCTGACATGTGCCACCCTTCAAACCAGGGCTACTGCCTGACATGTGCCACCCTTCAAACCAGGGCTACTGCCTGACATGTGCCACCCTTCAAACCAGGGCTACTGCCTGACATGTGCCACCCTTCAAACCAGGGCTACTGCCTGACATGTGCCACCCTTCAAACCAGGGCTACTGCCTGACATGTGCCACCCTTCAAACCAAGGCTACCGCCTGACATGTGCCACCCTTCAAACCAGGGCTACCGCCTGACATGTGCCACCCTTCAAACCAGGGCTACTGCCTGACATGTGCCACCCTTCAAACCAGGGCTACCGCCTGACATGTGCCACCCTTCAAACCAGGGCTACTGCCTGACATGTGCCACCCTTCAAACCAGGGCTACCGCCTGACATGTGCCACCCTTCAAACCAGGGCTACCGCCTGACATGTGCCACCCTTCAAACCAGGGCTACCGCCTGACATGTGCCACCCTTCAAACCAGGGCTACTGCCTGACATGTGCCACCCTTCAAACCAGGGCTACTGCCTGACATGTGCCACCCTTCAAACCAGGGCTACTGCCTGACATGTGCCACCCTTCAAACCAGGGCTACTGCCTGACATGTGCCACCCTTCAAACCAGGGCTACCGCCTGACATGTGCCACCCTTCAAACCAGGGCTACCGCCTGACATGTGCCACCCTTCAAACTAGGGCTACCGCCTGACATGTGCCACCCTTCAAACCAGGGCTACTGCCTGACATGTGCCACCCTTCAAACCAGGGCTACTGCCTGACATGTGCCACCCTTCAAACCAGGGCTACTGCCTGACATGTGCCACCCTTCAAACCAGGGCTACTGCCTGACATGTGCCACCCTTCAAACCAGGGCTACTGCCTGACATGTGCCACCCTTCAAACCAGGGCTACTGCCTGACATGTGCCACCCTTCAAACCAGGGCTACTGCCTGACATGTGCCACCCTTCAAACCAGGGCTACTGCCTGACATGTGCCACCCTTCAAACCAGGGCTACTGCCTGACATGTGCCACCCTTCAAACCAGGGCTACTGCCTGACATGTGCCACCCTTCAAACCAGGGCTACTGCCTGACATGTGCCACCCTTCAAACCCTTCTCATGTGCCTTTAAATTGTGTCCTGCTTTCAAGTTTCAAGCTTTAACGTCACAACCACAAGTACAGTGAAAGGCCCAACAATGCAGTAATCAATAACAATGTAATACTAAAAATAACAAGGTAGAACAAAAACACACAAGATAAGAAATAAGAAGAACACGGTTCAGGTAGCATATTTACAATGTGAAGGGATACTGGATCATTAGGGATAGATATGTATATAGGTAAGGTGACTAGGCATGCTGGAACATGACAGTCATGCTACTCAATCTCAATATCTCTCTCTCATTATGTGGCCTGCAAGCTCTCCTTGGACAAATCTCATTGTCCGACTGAGTATCTCTGATATCATGTCACTATTCCCTGATACAAATACTGTCATTACTTGAATGGAACAGAGAGACACCTGAGATTCACTTCATCTTTCACAGTTAATGATGTGCATCACATTATCTCCTGTTCTTAGTCCCCATTATGAGATGCTGGCTGCCAGCGGGTTTCAAGGCCCTTTTGCTGTTGTTTTTGACAACCACCACCTCCCCTCATCAGAGAACAACTTTTTGAAACGTCAAGGACCCATCTGTTGTTGACATTGTTGTTCATCTGTGGGTCCCTGACTATACATCTCGTACGGCTAGCCTGTGTTGTTTATTTATGTTGTTGTTTACCTGTGTGTCTCTGGAGTACATCTCATACTGCTAGCCTGTGTTGTTTATTTATGTTGTTGTTTACCTGTGTGTCTCTGGAGTACATCTCATACTGCTAGCCTGTGTTGTTTATTTATGTTGTTGTTTACCTGTGTGTCTCTGGAGTACATCTCATACTGCTAGCCTGTGTTGTTTATTTATGTTGTTGTTTACCTGTGTGTCTCTGGAGTACATCTCATACTGCTAGCCTGTGTTGTTTATTTATGTTGTTGTTTACCTGTGTGTCTCTGGAGTACATCTCGTACTGCTGCAGCATCTGCCTGCTGACCATGGAGCCGTGGTAGACAATGACGTTGAGGTGGGTCCACGTTCTGAACTCCCTCTCCCAGTTGGCGATGGTGGAGAGGGGGGCGATGATGAGGAAGGGGCCCCTGATGCCCACACGCCAGATCTCCTCCAGAAACGTGATGGACTGGATGGTCTTCCCCAGACCCATCTCATCTGCCAGGATACAGTTCCGTCTGTCAGGGAGGAAGAGAGGGAGAGAGAGGGATGGGTGGCAGGGAGGGAGTAAGAAAGGAGTGAGAGGAAGTGAGAGGGGGGTTGGAGGAAGAAAGAGAGAGAGAGAGAGAGAGAGAGAGATTACAGTCCCAAAAAATGTATAGAGTAGTTGTGGTCCTGTCTGATATTGATACTAAGTGATGAGACTGGGCTGAACAGAATCCTTCCTCTAGTATTCAGGCAGAACATTAATCTGGTTGTCCAGAGGGTGGGGGTGTTACAGCGAATCTTGACATTAATTGCAAAGAGCAAATACTCCCACTTGCTTCCTATACTGTTTTCCTTCAACTTAAAGGCTCAGTGCAGTCAAAAACAGGATTTCCTATGTTTTATAAATATTTCCACAATATGAGGATGGAATAATACTCTGAAATTGTGAAAATTATGATAATGCCCTTTCAGTGTAAGAGCTGATTGAAAATACCAGCTGAAATTTCAGCCTGTTTTGGTGGGATGTTGTTTTGGCCTGCCTGGTAACATCACAGTAAATTAGTTGATAGACCAATAACAAAGAGAGTTCCAAACCGTTCTGCCAATAATAGTTAGTTTTCAGATTTCCCCACTTAGACCCATCCCAGGCAGTCCTAGCAAAATTCTTGCTTGAGAAATTGCTCTTTGCTAAGAAGCTATTTTTGTTTCTTTCTGACCGTTTTAAGGTACTTGATTGTTACCGAGAAATAATTTGATAGAGATTTTAAAAAGTGCTGCATTGGACCTTTAAGAACTTCACAGCACTCTGAAACACAGTCCCAGTAGCAACACTACAGCCTGGCTACAAATAGATGATTTGGGATGTGTTCCACACTCACTCGCTTTCTCCCTTGATCTGTCTCTCCATCTTTCTCTCTCCCTTGATCTGTCTCTCCATATCTCTGTCTCCCTTGATCTGTCTCTCCATATCTCTGTCTCCCTTGATCTGTCTCTCCATATCTCTGTCTCCCTTGATCTGTCTCTCCATATCTCTGTCTCCCTTGATCTGTCTCTCCATATCTCTGTCTCCCTTGATCTGTCTCTCCATATCTCTGTCTCCCTTGATCTGTCTCTCCATATCTCTGTCTCCCTTGATCTGTCTCTCCATCTTTCTATCTCCCTTGATCTGTCTCTCCATCTTTCTCTCTCCCTTGATCGGTCTCTCTATATCTCTGTCTCCCTCTGTCGCTCTCCATCTTTCTCTCTCTGTCTTCCTCCTCTTCCCTTTCCCCAACGGCAGCGTAGCCTAGTGGTTATAGTGCTGGACTAGTAACTGAAAGGTTGCAAGATCAAATCCCTGAGCTGACAAGGTAAAAATCTGTCGTTCTGCTCCTGAAGGCACTGATCCTAGACCGTCATAGAAAATAAGAATTTGTTCTTAACTGACATGCCTTGTAAAATAAAAATGTAAATAAAGAGGATGTTGATAGCAGAACAGTAAACAATCCACAAGCCTCAGAGGAACACAGATTAATAATGTTAACTCAGCCAAATCACTGCACGATCTCAACACAACACAGGGAAAACATTTATAATTAAACATCTACACTACCTCTGCGCAGTGACGAAGCCTCGAAAACAAACAAGATAAGTGAATGAAAATGTCCTCATGGAAAAAAATGTAAGACTAAGACACAAATCAAAACAGACACCCAAAAAATCCTTAAGTCAATGAAAGCATCCTCTTTTCAAAGATAGTGTAAAAAGCAAGACAGACAACCTTTCAATCTTTTCATTTAGCCTATGTGGCGGAGTGCAGTGTTTTCCAGTACTGCATGTTTATGCCGTTGTGTTCTTCCCTTTAAAAAACATTATTAACCACTAGGGTTGGGCAGTATTTTCATACCGTTCCTGTACCATACCAGGGTATGTGGTATTACTGGCAGGCACAAAAAGGGTGTATATATATACACACATACAGTTGAAGTCGGAGGTTTACATATACCTTAGCCAAATACATTTCAACTCAGTTTTTCACAAATCCTGACATTTAATCCTAGTAAAAATTCCCTGTCTTAGCTCAGTTAGGATCACCACTTGATTTTAAGAATGTGAAATGTCCGAATAATAGTAGAGAGAATGATTTATTTCAGCTTTTATTTCTTTCATCACATTCCCCGTGGGTCAGAAGTTTACATACACTCAATTAGTATTTGGCAGCATTGCCTTTAAATTGTTTAACTTAGATCAAACGTTTTGGGTAGCCTTCCACAAGGCTACCCAAATCACACAATAAGTTGGGTGATTTGTGGCCCATTCCTCCTGACAGAGCTGGTGTAACTGAGTCAGGTTTGTAGGCATCCTTGCTCGCACATGCTTTTGCAGTTCTGCCCACACATTTTCTATAGGAGGTCAGGGCTTTGTGATGGCCACTCCAATACCTTGACTTTGTTGTCCTTAAGCCATTTTGCCACAACTTTGGAAGTTTGCTTGGTGTCATTGTCCATTTGGAAGACCCATTTGCGACCAAGCTTCAACTTCCTGACTGATGTCTTGAGATGTTGCTTCAATATATCCACATAATTGTCCTTCCTCATGAGGCCATCCATTCGTGAAGTGCACCAGTCCCTCCTGCAGCAAAACACTCCCACAACATGATGCTGCCAAACCCGTGCTTCACGGTTGGGATGGTGTTCTTCGGCTTGCAATCCCCATGTGCAGTTGCAAACCGTAGTCTGACTTTTTAATGTCCGTTTTGGAGAAGTGGATTCTTCCTTGCTGAGCGGCCTTTCAGGTTATGTCGATACAGTACTCGTTTTACTGTGGATATAGATACTTTTGTACCTGTTTCCTCCAGCATCTTCACAAGGTCCTTTGCTGTTGTTCTGGGATTGATTTGCACTTTTCGAACCAAAGTACGTTCATCTCTTGGAGACAGAACGCGTCTCCTTCCTGAGCAGTATGACGGCTGCGTGGTGTTCCATGGTGTTTATACTTGCATACTATTGTTTGTACAGATGAACGTGGTACCTTCAGGCGTTTGGACATTGCTCCCAAGGATGAACCAGACTTATGGAGGTCTACAATTTTTTATTCTGTTGTCTTGGCTGATTTATTTTGATTTACCCATGATGTCAAGCAAGGAGGCACTGAGTTTGAAGGTAGGCCTTGAAATACATCCACAGGTACACCTCCAATTGACTCAAATTATGTCAATTAGCCTATCAGAAGCTTCTAAAGCAATGACATAATTTTCTGGAATTTTCCAAGCTGTTTAAAGGCACAGTCAACTTTGTGTATGTAAACTTCTGACCCACTGAAATTGTGATACATTGAATTATAAGTGAAATAATCTGTCTGTAAACAATTGTTGGAAAAATTACTTGCCATGCACAAAGTAGATGTCCTAACCGACTAGCCAAAACTGTAGTTTGTTAACAAGAAATGTCTGGAGTAGTTGAAAAACGAGTTTTAATGACTCCAACCTAAGTGTATGTAAATTTCCGACTTCAACTGTACATACACAAACGGTGCCACGCTGAAAGTCACTGAGTTCTTCAGTACGGGCTATTCTACTGACAATATGTGCTCAATTTTATACACCTGTCAGCAACGGGTGTGGCTGAAATAGCCAAATCCACTAATTTGAAGGTGTGTCCACATAATTTTGGCCATGTAGTGTGCGTGCATATATATTTTTTACCTTTATTTAACTAGGCAAGTCAGTTAAGGACAAATTCTTATTTACAATGAAGGCCTAGGAACAGTGGGTTAACTGCCTTGTTCAGAGGAAGAATGACAGATGTTTACCTTGTCAACTCGGGGGTTTGATCTAGCAACCTTTTGGTTACTGGCCCAACGCTCTGAACACTAGGCTACCTGCCGCCGCTATATATCCCTACTGCTTGAATTTTCTTTGTGCTTAATAAAAATAAATATATATATATTTTTTTAAATGTATTTATTTTTATTATGCACAAAGAAAATTCAAGCAGTAGAGATCTTGATCAAGGGGGTTGATTGTCTCTGCTGTAACCAAGAGCTGTGATATTGCAAGCTAGCCATATAGCTAGCAAGTTATTAAACCAAATGCATAGCTGGCGCCATGAGCAGGAGATCATTTATCTTAGATAGTTAACTGATAGTTAGAAGCAGTGGTGTAGCACGCACCCCTGAGCTTAGGGTGCCCCAAAACCCCCAAAAAACAAATCAAAACTAAAATCATACTGTTGGTATTTCAAAATACCCCGGTATATGGTATATACGACATACCGTCCAAGCCTATTAACCACATTCTTCACAGGTTTTGCATACTAAACCAAGCTAGAAGTCAGAAGGTTCTGGGCAAGCGTCTCCCTGTCTCGGTACAGACATGCTGTCAGCTCACTGCTTCACTGGCTTCTCTTCTGCACTACTTAGCAATCTGACAGTCCAGCCCTTGTCTCTCTGGCTGGATGCAGTATGCTACAACCACAGAGCTGAAACCTAGGATCTGAAGTCTGGAACAACCCTGTGTTTCTGACTGTCAGAGTCTGTTCAGGGCAGTAGAACACTGTGTGTCTGCTTGTTTGCACATGAATACAGGTACAGTGTGTGTGTGTGTGTGTGTGTGTGTGTGTGTGTGTGTGTGTGTGTGTGTAGCCTTAGGGGGGCCCTACTGACCTGTTGTACCAGTTGAAGAGGAGCCAGTTGACTCCCTCCAGCTGGTAGTCCCTGAGGACGTTACTGTTCCTGTACTCCCTCGACTCATCCCTCTTCTTCCACAGGCTGGCTGGGGGACGCTCCTGTGGGGTAGAGAATGTTAGAGGATGAGAAGATGAGAAGAGAGATGAGAAAAGAAGAGAGAGGAAGAGAAGAGAAAGGAGGTTGAATAAAGGGGGCTTACCATCCTGCGGGAGTCTGGCCTTGCTGCCTGCAGCAGCTCAAACTCCTCTATTTTACTCTGGTCCACATCCCCCTTCAGTTCCCATGTACTGTCTTCATAGGGCAGAGAGCACCACTTCACCAGGTAGTACACCACCTGCTGGGGGAAGAGGGACGGAGAGAGGGGGAGGAGGGAGGGGGAAAGAGAGAGATGTTGTGAGTTAACACAAAAAAACATAGAAACTTCACCTTTTAGTAGCTACTAGTGTTGTCACTAGCGTCCTGTTGACCCAGTCCCCCGTTTTCTAAACCTCCTGCGCATGAGCTACGCAAAAACCTGTCACTGAAATTCACACTTTACTCAATGCAACACATATTGAATTTAACTTCACACTGTTCAGTGTTTAATAGAATACTGCATAGAATGGCTGATTTGCTCATATTTGCAAAGGCCTAGCTGTGATTTGGCTGGAGGACTGGGGGAAGGAACACACATGCATAATGATCTGCATGTCATTGTGTCAGTAAGGAGAAAACACTGCATGAAACCTTCTTTACTCTTCAGTTAAAATAGACACACACTCTCCATCCCTTCCTCTAGTAAAAACACACACACACACACCACTCACTCTCTCCCACAAACACACACTGTTCTCAACTTTTAAAACGCTGGACACCAAACAGAATTTAAGGAGCACCAGAAAGAAATGGATTTCTGAACCATTCAGGCTAGGAACAAGTAGGGCCGTGGCGGCCAAGACATTTCGTCAGCCGGTGATTGTCAAGCAAATAACTGCCGGTCTCACTGTAACTGGCCATTCATTTATTTATTTAGCATCTCCTGGCTTCCACACATAGCCTACAAGCCACTAATACAGACCTTTGGAACATATACATTTGAACAAGCCTCATAAATCATTGTAATATATCCTACACCTTCACAATAAATCTATTATTTATTTTAAACCGGTCTAAAAAACATGATGTGAAGAAAGGGCAGTCTATTTCAGAAGAACAGAATAGCATACTCTGAGTTGTCCTTATGTTAGGTCCTGATCTGGCTATGCCATATGGCTGTGGGCTACACTAGTTCATTTAGCAGACAAGATTTTCTTAGAATTCCGTGCCATTATTTTATAATATGAAGAATACAATTGAACATAGCTGAATAAAATAGGAAGGATATTTTCTCTATTCTGTGTTGAGCAGTTAACAAAGAAACAGGTACTCCTATATGCTTCATTTAGAGTTATTTATGTAACTTTAGTTGTGATACAAATGTTGGGCTTTATGTTTAGATTTTTAATACATTCTAAGGCTGCATGATGCGACTCTAATGATGATTTGATAAAAGTCACATGAAAGGCCTGAGCTCTGCTTTGTTTTTGCACAGGCTGTACACACTTCATCAGTCTCTCACTCAAGCAGTTGATAATGCCTCAAATTTCCCGGCGGCATCTCTTTTGTGTTTCCGTAATGTCCCCTAAAAACATCCATGCCTTTTGCGGCCAGTGACCGTTGGGCCCTTGGGCTGAATATAATAATCATAAATCCCTTCTCCCGGCTGCGTGCCGAAGCACCTCTCACACACATGGCTCTCCGTCACATGATCAGGTCTTTCTCACAGGCTACAAGTGAAGACAGACACATCGGGGACGCAACTGCGTGCGTCCTTATCCAATGCCAAGGTGCATATTGAAGATATTGGAAGAACTGTACACATTTACTTTTCGTCAGCCAACAAGATGAGTAGGACTAACCAACAGCAAACGCACCATCCTATGTCAATCTACTATCCCCCATAGTACAAACGTTGACCTACTCTATTCTGTGCGAGAAAAAAATATTCCAAAACATAGTCTTGGACAGTTGTGGGATGCGATAGATCCCAAATTAATATAACCACTAGCATCAAAAAACCTGTCGCAACAGATGAGAATGTTTAGCTTAAAACATTGATAAACTATTAGGCTATTTCTTCACATTATAAGTGCAGCAATGTGCACATGGCAGTAGGCTATACAGTTGAAGTTGGAAGTTTACATACATCTTAGCCAAATACATTTAAACTCAGTTTTTCACAATTCCTGACATTTAATCTTAGTGAAAATTCCCTGTCTTAGGTCAGTTAGGATCACCACTTTATTTTAAGAATGTGAAATGTCAGAATAATAGTAGAGAATAATTTATTTCAGCTTTAATTTCTTTCATCACATTCCCCGTGGGTCAGAAGTTTACATACACTCTATTAGTATTTGGTAGCATTGCCTGTAAATTGTATAACTTAGATCAAACGTTTTGGATAGCCTAATAATACCCACATCATTTTCCATCCTCATGATGCCATCTATTTTGTGAAGTTCACCAGTCCCTCCTGCAGCAAAGCACCCCCACAACATGATGCTGCCACAGCCGTGCTTCACGGTTGGAATGGTGTCCTTCAGTTTGCAAGCCTCCCCCTTTTCCTCCAAACATAATGATGGTCTTTATGGCCAAACAGTTCTATTTTTGTTTCATCAGACCAGAGGACATTTCTCCAAAAAGTACGATCTTTGTCCCCATGTGCAGTTGCAAACCGTAGTCTGGCTTTTTAATGGCGGTTTTGGAGCAGTGGCTTCTTCCTTGCTGAGCGGCCTTTCAGGTTATGTCGATATAGGACTCGTTTTACTGTGGCTATAGATACTTTTGTATCTTCACAAGGTCCTTTGCTGTTGTTCTGGGATTGATTTGCACTTTTCGCACCAAAGTACGTTCGTCTCTAGGAGACAGAAGGCATCTCCTTCCTGAGCGGTATTATGGCTGCGTGGTGTCCCATGGTGTTTATACTTGCGTACTATTGTTTGTACAGATGAACGTGGTACCTTCAGGCGTTTGGAAATTACTCCCAAGGATGAACCAGACTTGTGGAGGTTTACAATTATTTTTCTGAGGTCTTGGCTGATTTCTTTTGATTTTCCCATGATGTCAAGCAAAGAGGCACGGAGTTTGAAGGTAGGCCTTAAAATACACCGCCAATTGACTCAAATTATGTAAATTTGCCTATCAGAAGCTTCTAAAGCCATGACATCATTTTCTGGAATTTTCCAAGCTGTTTAAAGGCACAGTCAACTTTGTGTATGTAAACTTCTGACCCACTGGAATTGTGATACAGTGAATTATAAGTGAAATAATCTGTCTGTAAACAATTGTTGGGAAAATTACTTGTGTCATGCACAAAGTAGATGTCCTAACCGACTTGCCAAAACTATAGTTTGTTAACAAGAAATGTGTGGAGTGGTTGAAAAACGAGTTTTAATGACTCCAACCTAAGTGTATGTAAACTTCCGACTTCAACTGTAAGTGTGAATGTTCCATTAGCAGGGAAAACACCACTCTCAAAAGTAACCCAAATGTGATTATGCATGTATTGTTTTTATTATAAAGGTGCATTTTTATGGTGAAAATGATCTTCCCCAAACTTGATCTCACGCACTGCTACGTATGTATGTCATTTAGGCTCTACACCCATTGTAAAGTGGATGAATGTGCTTAATTTTGAGAAGTTACTTTGGCCACTTTAGTTATGATACAAATGTTATCAAAACATATAGGTCTAGGGGCTAGGCTCTATGAGGTGTGCGAATATGATTTGAAAAAGTCTTTAAAAAATGATGAGCTGTTTGCCTGAAGCTGGGTATCATTCACAAGTGATATCATTTACAAGTGATAGGCTAATATTGTCACCCATCAGACTATTCTTGATTTAATGTTGTCTTTACATATACTAAATAATATATGTGTGACATTTGTATTGATTTAGAATGGACCATTATCATGCACCCGTCTCGAAACGGGCAGGGGAAAAATGCATGTCACCTATGTACTTAAATAGCGAATGGAGGACACTTTTCCCGTGGTTCATTTTCATGCCAGCCAGGTAGGCCATACTACTGTTGTAAAGAGAAGCAATGTACTTAATATTAGGAGTTGAAAAATAGTATAGTAGGCCTAGCCTATAGAAAGCTGATCTTCCTCTTTTCAGGAGAAGCCATCACTCTATTTTCTCACGCAATTGCATAGCCGATTGAAATGTTGCACGAGTTCATATGAAGTGTCTGATTAGATTTTCAACAACATTTGCATTGATATCAGAGTTATTAGAGGGACAATAGAGTTAGCAAGTTTGGTAGGCTACTATCAGTGCTGGCTTTTTTTATGGTATCAGAGCTTAAGTATCAGAGCTTGGAGAACTCTAATTTCCGCAACTAAACGGTCATGTGGAATTTGACTATCGTCATGTCTCGTGACCTTAGGTGTGGCGGTAATATGGTTACCTTAGGGACAAGCATTTTCTTTGCTGTAAAGTTGTAAGCATGCCTGTCGTGATGCGCTGCTCTATTTTCCCTCTCTGACACTCAGAGGCTGCATGACAGTGAACTTGCAAAGTCAGATCAAACTGGCCTGTGCTCTTGGTTATAACAGGTGATGATATTATATAATGTACAAACTTTGCTGCTCGCTCTGCGTGCTGCTCCAATGTAACTAATGTAACAACAGAGGACTCATCAGGGTCGACATCACGAGCTGATATGGAGGAATAGATGAGCATGAAGAGGGGCCAGAGAGAAGCAGGTCAGTGGGGTCTGGTAGGGGGTGAGGCTGGCTGATTACAGCTGCCACGTGATATGTTGATGAAAGTGAAGTGGATATTATTGGACCTGCTCATACAACAGACTAGATGCTTCAATTCAACTGGCACCAGCAGGTTCTTTAGATCAAACGGTACTATGGTATTCTAAAATGTTGGTATCATAAGTATCATGAGGTTTTGATACCGTGGTATTGCCGTGGTGTTACTGTGGTGTTACCGTGGTACTGGTACACCGAGCAACACTAGTAGCTACACCCACAGCTAAAGTAACAGAGACAACAACCATAATACACATGTATGGAATGACCCCATTCTTTACAATAGTATCTTCTACAAATGAGGAGATGAGACACACTCAAGGACATACACACACACACACACAATGTTCAGACATACACGTTCATTCTCTCTCTCTCTTTCTAACAAAAGGCAGTCTAATCATCTCTCCTTTGGAGGTCATTTGTTGTGAATGAAAGAGGCCCTCCCCACCGCTCGCACCTCTCCTGTGTCCTTGTCTTCACAATAGGACACCTCCAGTACTCTGTCTACCTCCACATAATCAGGGTTAAAGGGATCCTCCTCCATCTAAAACACACAGGAAGACAGAGTCAGGGTTAAAGGGACCCTCCTCCATCTAAAACACACAGGAAGACATAGTCAGGGTTAAAGGGATCCTCCTCCATCTAAAACACACAGGAAGACATAGTCAGGGTTAAAGGGATCCTCCTCCATCTAAAACACACAGGAAGACATAGTCAGGGTTAAAGGGATCCTCCTCCATCTAAAACACACAGGAAGACATAGTCAGGGTTAAAGGGATCCTCCTCCATCTAAAACACACAGGAAGACAGAGTCAGGGTTAAAGGGATCCTCCTCCATCTAAAACACAGGAAGACATAGTCAGGAAGACATAAAACACACAGTCAGGGTTAAAGGGATCCTCCTCCATCTAAAACACACAGGAAGACAGAGTCAGGGTTAAAGGGACCCTCCTCCATCTAAAACACACAGGAAGAGATAATCAGGGTTCCTCCTCCATCTAAAACAACAGGAAGAACCTCCTCCATCTAAAACACACAGGAAGACATAGTCAGTGTTAAAGGGATCCTCCTCCATCTAAAACACACAGGAAGACATAGTCAGGGGATTATCTAAAACACACAGGAAGATCCTTCTCCCATCTAAAACACACAGGAAGACATAGTCAGGGTTAAAGGGACCCTCCTCCATCTAAAACACACAGGAAGACATAGTCAGGGTTAAAGGGATCCTCCTCCATCTAAAACACACAGGAAGACATAGTCAGGGTTAAAGGGACCCTCCTCCATCTAAAACACACAGGAAGACAGAGTCAGGGTTAAAGGGATCCTCCTCCATCTAAAACACACAGGAAGACAGAGTCAGGGTTAAAGGGATCCTCCTCCATCTAAAACACACAGGAAGACAGAGTCAGGGTTAAAGGGACCCTCCTCCATCTAAAACACACAGGAAGACATAGTAAACCGCCTTCATGCCAGCTGGAGTCTAGGGGGGAAAAACACACTGTATGACTGTATGGGTGGGTGGGATGAACATATCAAGGCCTAAAGCACACTACAGAGATGCATGCAAACACGCCTGTGCTGAACAGGCAAACACACACACACACAAACACACACTGACACGCACACACACACACACAGGTGTGAAAGGGTCTTACATCTGCAAAGAAGTGGGCTCTCTGTGCCTGTTTAATCTTGAAACGTTTGATCTTCTGCTGAATCCTCTTGTCTTTCTCCAGCTGCTGCTCTACGGCCCACTCACAGTGGAGGTAGGAGCTGAGAGAGACCGAGGGACAACACACAGAGTCAGGAACGCACGAGAACACACACGTATAGTACAAACTAAACCTTGAATGTCTTTTATGACGTCGTACATCTATCAAATGGATATATGTTTACTTTATGTTTAAATGTTCCATTTGTGTGCCATTTTGTACATTTTACATTTGTATAGGATTTACAATCTACTACACACCAAATTAGTCTTCATTTCAGACTGGCCTGGATTTTGTTCTAGTGAAACTACAATGAGGTCACATGTGAGTTCAGTCAAAGGCATCTCAAAGTGGTAGTGCAAGAACTAGTAATGACAAGCTGTGTCTTACATCGCTCTGTTTAACATACTGTATTTGGCTTTTTCGGTTGAATACAAACATTAAAAATGTGAATGCAATTATCTTAGCTGGAATGAAAAAGAATGCCTTACTAGTTTTTGTATTTTACAAAGAACTCCTCCACTTCTACGATAACTCCTGGAGCGACCTAGAAGAGGAACCAATATTATAGAACAGAATACAGACTAAATCAAATCAAATGTATTTATATAGCCCTTCGTACATCAGCTGATATCTCAAAGTGCTGTACAGAAACCCAGCCTAAAACCCCAAACAGCAAGCAATGCAGGTGTTGAAGCACGGTGGCTAGGAAAAACTCCCTAGAAAGGCCAAAACCTAGGAAGAAACCTAGAGAGGAACCAGGCTATGTGGGGTGGCCAGACCTCTTCTGGCTGTGCCGGGTGGAGATTATAACAGAACATGGCCAAGATGTTCAAATGTTCATAAATGACCAGCATGGTCCAAAAGCTCTTCATACACTGAGTGTACAAAACATTAAGAACACCTGCTCTTTTCATGACATAGACTGACCAGGTGAATCCAGGTGAAATGTATGATCCATTATTGATGTCACTTGTTAAATCCACTCCAATCAGTGTAGATGAAGGGGAGGAGACAGGTTAAAGAAGGATTTTTAAGCCTTGAGACAATTTAGACATTGATTGTGTATGTGTGCCATTCAGAGAGTGAATGTGCAAGACTAAATATTTTATTTCTTTTGAACGGGGCTAATACGTGCCAGGCGCACCGGTTTGTGCCAAGAACTGCAACGCTGCAGGATTTTTCACGCTCAACAGCCAACTGTGGGAAGTATTGGAGTCAACATGGGCCAGCATCCCTGTGGAACGCTTTTGACACCTTGTATAGTCCATGCCCCGTTGAAATGAAGCTGTTCTGAGGGCAAAAGGGGGGTGCAAGATTAGGAAGATGTTCTTAATGTTTTCTACACTCAGTGTATAGTGGAAAAGGCAGAGGGCTAAATTAAATCAAACCCGCATTGTGGAAGGTAAGTACAGACGTGGCCAAAAGTTTAGAGAATGACACAAATATTAATTTCCACAAAGTTTTCTGCTTCAGTGTCTTTATATATTTTTGTCAGATGTTACTATGGAATACTGAAGTATAATTACAAGCATTTCATAAGTGTCAAAGGCTTTTATTGACAATTACATGCAAAGAGTCAATATTTGCAGTGTTGACCCTTCTTTTTCAAGACCTCTGAAATCCGCCCTGGCATGCTGTCAATTAACTTCTGGCAGCCCATTCTTGCATAATCAATGCTTGAAGTTTATCAGAATTTGTGGGGTTTTGTTTGTCCACTGCCTCTTGAGGATTGACCACAAGTTCTCACTGGGATTAAGGTCTGGGGAGTTTCCTGGCCATGGACCCAAAATATCTATGTTTTGTTCCCTGAGCCACTTAGTTATCACCTTTGCCTTATGGCAAGGTCCTCCATCATGCTGGAAAAGGCATTGTTCATCACCAAACTGTTCCTGGATGGTTGGGAGACGTTGCTCTCGGAGGATGTGTTGGTACCATTCTTTATTCATGGCTGTTTTCTTAGGCAAAATTGTGAGTGAGCCCACTCCCTTGGCTGAGAAGCAACCCCACACATGAATGGTCTCAGAATGCTTTACTGTTGGTAGCTCTCACCTTGTCTTCTCCGGACAAGCTTTTTTCCGGATGCCCCAAACAATCGGAAAGGGGATTCATCAGAGAAAATGACTTTACCCCAGTCCTCAGCAGTCCAATCCCTGTACCCTTTGCAGAATATCTGTCTGTCCCTGATGTTTTTCCTGGAGACAAGAGGCTTCTTTGCTGCCCTTCTTGACACCAGGCCATCCTCCAAAAGTATTTGCCTCACTGTGTGTGCAGATGCACTTACACCTGCCTGCTGCCATTCCCTGAGCAAGCTCTGTACTGGTGGTGCCCCGATACCGCTGCAGAATCAACTTTAGGAGACAGTCCTGGAGCTTGCTGGACGTTCTTGGGCGCCCTGAAGCCTTATTCACAACAATTGAACTCTCCTTGAAGTTCTTGATCCGATAAATAGTTGATTTAGGTGCAATCTTACTGGCAGCAATATCCTTGCCTGTGAAGCCCTTTTTGTGCAATACAATGATGACGGCATGTGTTTCCTTGCAGGTAACCATGGTTGACAGAGGAAGAACAATGATTCCAAGCACCACCCTCCTTTTGAAGCTTCCAGTCTGTTATTCAAACTCAATCAGCATGACAGAGTGATCTCCAGCCTTGTCCTCGTCAACACTCACACCTGTGTTAACGAGAGAATCACTGACATGATGTCAGCTGGTCCTTTTGTGGCAGGGCTGAAATGCAGCGGAATTTTTTTGGGGGGGATTCAGTTCCGTTGCACGGCAAAGATGGGCTTTGCAATTAATTGCAATTCATCTGATCTGATTCACTCTTCATAACATTCTGGAGTATATGCAAATTGCCATCATACAAACTGAGGCAGCAGACTTCGTGAAAATTAATTTTTGTGTCATTCTCAAAACTTTTGGCCACGACTGTAGATGTACTACTGCAAACTAAAATACTATAGTACTACAAAGAGTGGTATGAGTGAGTGTGGCATTAAAGATAATGATTGTAATCCTACCTCGTTCTTGACTATTCGAGATGACATGATCTTATCAACAACCGCAGCATCCTCCTCACTGGGGTTTTCCTGCAGCATTGGAAACAAACCACTTTAACAGCTCCATGTACAACCTTCATACTCCACACACCAGTTTCATGTATGTTCAATGTATATCAGAATGAAGTATGGCCTTGAGATGCATTGTACTCTTATAACACACATATTAGACTAGATAGGGCTATGCTAGAGCAATGAAGAATGTAATCTTGAGATGCATTGTACTGCTATAACACACATATTAGACTAGATAGGGCTATGCTAGAGCAATGAAGAATGTAATCTTGAGATGCATTGTACTGCTATAACACACATATTAGACTAGATAGGGCTATGCTAGAGCAATGAAGAATGTAATCTTGAGATGCATTGTACTGCTATAACACACATATTAGACTAGATAGGGCTATGCTAGAGCAATGAAGAATGTAATCTTGAGATGTATTGGTACTGTAGAACCTATCAGTCCTACAGTGTTTCCCAACTTCAGTCTCCCAGTACCCCCAACAGTACACATTGTTGTTGTGGCCCCAGACAAACTCACCTGATTCCACTCATTGGGACTACAGCAACAATGTGTACTGTTGGGGGTACTGGAGGACTGGAGTTGGAAACAACTGGTCTAGAACAACTGAATGTTATTGAGAGTTATTGATTGCTGCCAGGGCCAGGCCAGTATCTCCTCACCACAAACAGCTGCTGTGCTGGCTCTTTGCGTGCTGCAGCAGTGCTGGTCTTCTTGGTTTTAACCATGACCTTCACCTCCTCATCAGACACCCTGGCCTCTCCCTCCTCTGCATACTTCTTCCTCTTCACCTGGCGGTTCGACCGACGCGTCTACGGGGGGAAAGGGAAAGACGTTTAGTATTACGGAGGTTCTGTATTGTACAAATCAGCACAGCCAAAATATCAGTATAACTCTTTTCCTATGTTTTACTGGGTTAATATGTAGGCAGCCATCAAAGGCAGTCCTGTCTATTCTCAATAGTGTGTGTGCATGTGTCTGTGTGTTGTATACACTCCGCAGCAATAGGTGTGGCATTGAAGTGTGCTTAGTCAGGTTACCTCCCAGGCTGAGTGGTCCCTCCTTCCCTGCCTGTCAGGTTACCTCCGAGGCTGAGGGGTCCCTCCTTCCCTGCCTGTCAGGTTACCTCCCAGGCTGAGGGGTCCCTCCTTCCCTGCCTGTCAGGATACCTCCCAGGCTGAGGGGTCCCTCCTTCCCTGCCTGTCAGGTTACCTCCCAGGCTGAGGGGTCCCTCCTTCCCTGCCTGTCAGGTTACCTCCCAGGCTGAGGGGTCCCTCCTTCCCTGCCTGTCAGGATACCTCCCAGGCTGAGGGGTCCCTCCTTCCCTGCCTGTCAGGTTACCTCCCAGGCTGAGTGGTCCCTCCTTCCCTGCCTGTCAGGTTACCTCCCAGGCTGAGGGGTCCCTCCTTCCCTGCCTGTCAGGTTACCTCCCAGGCTGAGGGGTCCCTCCTTCCCTGCCTGTCAGGTTACCTCCCAGGCTGAGGGGTCCCTCCTTCCCTGCCTGTCAGGTTACCTCCCAGGCTGAGGGGTCCCTCCTTCCCTGCCTGTCAGGATACCTCCCAGGCTGAGGGGTCCCTCCTTCCCTGCCTGTCAGGTTACCTCCCAGGCTGAGGGGTCCCTCCTTCCCTGCCTGTCAGGTTACCTCCCAGGCTGAGGGGTCCCTCCTTCCCTGCCTGTCAGGTTACCTCCCAGGCTGAGGGGTCCCTCCTTCCCTGCCTGTCAGGTTACCTCCCAGGCTGAGGGGTCCCTCCTTCCTTGCCTGTCAGGTTACCTCCCAGGCTGAGGGGTCCCTCCTTCCCTGCCTGTCAGGATACCTCCCAGGCTGAGGGGTCCCTCCTTCCCTGCCTGTCAGGTTACCTCCCAGGCTGAGGGGTCCCTCCTTCCCTGCCTGTCAGGTTACCTCCCAGGCTGAGGGGTCCCTCCTTCCCTGCCTGTCAGGTTACCTCCCAGGCTGAGGGGTCCCTCCTTCCCTGCCTGTCAGGATACCTCCCAGGCTGAGGGGTCCCTCCTTCCCTGCCTGTCAGGTTACCTCCCAGGCTGAGGGGTCCCTCCTTCCCTGCCTGTCAGGTTACCTCCCAGGCTGAGTGGTCCCTCCTTCCCTGCCTGTCAGGATACCTCCCAGGCTGAGTGGTCCCTCCTTCCCTGCCTGTCAGGTTACCTCCCAGGATGAGGGGTCCCCTGTGGTGATGATGCTGTAGCTGTTCTCAGAGCTGTTTGTCTACTAACTCCACCACTTATAGTGCAACAGACAGGAATGGAGAATCATTCTAAATGACATCTTCAGACAGCTCTAATTAAGACTGGGTGGGGGGGATAATGAGGTTAATTATACATACACATGGGCGGGGGGGGGGGTAATCCCCAGTCGATCCATACTATGACACAGCCAGGGGGAGAGGGGAGTTAGGGGTGAGAGGCCTAACCCTACATAATCCTCAACTCTACCAACAACAACAGTAAATTACACTGGAGCTATTCGTTCTTGAGTTGGTTAGGTCCTGAACTCACTCTGAACCACCCGGTGTACTTTGACTCCATACCACAGCTGTGACTCCTGTATTCCACTCAGCATCAGCATGGCCAACAAGAGAGCCCAAGGACAGGGACTCTCCATGGCTTTAACTATCACAACAACACTGTCATAAGAACCAGTCAATATGACATGAATCTTTAAACACAAAGGCCTGCGTTCTGCAGACTGAGGAAATGGCCTCTCCATGCCTTTTAATAATAATACTACAATAGATAAATAAATATAGTTGAGGGCCATAGTCATACTGTAGCCTTGGAGACACTTAAACATCACAATAACACCGTCATAAGAGTTCTGCAAATAAAGAACCTGCATACTGTAGCCTTGGAGACACCTCCATGCCTTAAACATCACAATAACACCGCCTCATAAGAGTTCTGCAGCCATAAAGAACCTGCATACTGTAGCCTTAGAGACATGGGGAGGGACTCCATGCCTTTAATAATCACAATAACACTATCATAAGAGTTCTGCAGCCATAAAGAGCCTGCATACTGTAGCCTTGGAGACATGGGGAGGGACTCTCATGCCTTTAATAATCACAATAACACTATCATAAGAGTTCACAATATGCCTCATAAGAGTTCTGCACACCAGGAGCCTGCAAGGGACTCATAAGAGCCTTCTGCAGCCATAAAGAGCCTGCATACTGTAGCCTTAGAGACACGGGGAGGGACTCCATGCCTTTAATAATCACAATAACACCGTCATAAGAGTTCTGCAGCCATAAAGAACCTGCATACTGTAGCCTTGGAGACACGGGAGGGACTCCATGCCTTTAATAATCACAATAACACCGTCATAAGAGTTCTGCAGCCATAAAGAGCCTGCATACTGTAGCCTTGGAGACACGGGGAGGGACTCCATGCCTTTAATAATCACAATAACACCGTCATAAGAGTTCTGCAGCCATAAAGAGCCTGCATACTGTAGCCTTGGAGACACGGGGAGGGACTTCATGCCTTTAATAATCACAATAACACCGTCATAAGAGTTCTGCAGCCATAAAGAACCTGCATACTGTAGCCTTGGAGACACGGGGGGACTCCATGCCTTTAATAATCACAATAACACCGTCATAAGAGTTCTGCAGCCATAAAGAACCTGCATACTGTAGCCTTGGAGACACGGGGAGGGACTCCATGCCTTTAATAATCACAATAACACCGTCATAAGAGTTCTGCAGCCATAAAGAACCTGCATACTGTAGCCTTGGAGACATGGGGGGACTCCATGCCTTTAATAATCACAATAACACCGTCATAAGAGTTCTGCAGCCATAAAGAACCTGCATACTGTAGCCTTGGAGACACGGGAGGGACTCCATGCCTTTAATAATCACAATAACACTAATAAGAGTTCTGCAGCCATAAAGAGCCTGCATACTGTAGCCTTGGAGACACGGGGAGGGACTCCATGCCTTTAATAATCACAATAACACCGTCATAAGAGTTCTGCAGCCATAAAGAACCTGCATACTGTAGCCTTGGAGACACGGGAGGGACTCCATGCCTTTAATAATCACAATAACACTATCATAAGAGTTCTGCAGCCATAAAGAACCTGCATACTGTAGCCTTGGAGACACGGGAGGGACTCCATCCATGCCTTTAATAATCACAATAACACCGTCATAAGAGTTCTGCAGCCATAAAGAACCTGCATACTGTAGCCTTGGAGACACGGGAGGGACTCCATGCCTTTAATAATCACAATAACACCGTCATAAGAGTTCTGCAGCCATAAAGAGCCTGCATACTGTAGCCTTGGAGACACGGGGAGGGACTCCATGCCTTTAATAATCACAATAACACCGTCATAAGAGTTCTGCAGCCATAAAGAGCCTGCATACTGTAGCCTTGGAGACACGGGGAGGGACTCCATGCCTTTAATAATCACAATAACACCGTCATAAGAGTTCTGCAGCCATAAAGAACCTGCATACTGTAGCCTTGGAGACATGGGAGGGACTCCATGCCTTTAATAATCACAATAACACCGTCATAAGAGTTCTGCAGCCATAAAGAACCTGCATACTGTAGCCTTGGAGACACGGGGAGGGACTCCATGCCTTTAATCAATCACAATAACACTATCATAAGAGTTCTGCAGCCATAAAGAATAACACATACTGTAGCCTTGGAGACACGGGGAGGGACTCCATGCCTTTAATAATCACAATAACACCGTCATAAGAGTTCTGCAGCCATAAAGAGCCTGCATACTGTAGCCTTGGAGACACGGGGAGGGACTCCATGCCTTTAATAATCACAATAACACCGTCATAAGAGTTCTGCAGCCATAAAGAGCCTGCATACTGTAGCCTTGGAGACACGGGGAGGGACTCCATGCCTTTAATAATCACAATAACACCGTCATAAGAGTTCTGCAGCCATAAAGAACCTGCATACTGTAGCCTTGGAGACACGGGGAGGGACTCCATGCCTTTAATAATCACAATAACACCGTCATAAGAGTTCTGCAGCCATAAAGAACCTGCATACTGTAGCCTTGGAGACACGGGGAGGGACTCCATGCCTTTAATAATCACAATAACACCGTCATAAGAGTTCTGCAGCCATAAAGAGCCTGCATACTGTAGCCTTGGAGACACGGGGAGGGACTCCATGCCTTTAATAATCACAATAACACTATCATAAGAGTTCTGCAGCCATAAAGAGCCTGCATACTGTAGCCTTGGAGACACGGGGAGGGACTCCATGCCTTTAATAATCACAATAACACCGTCATAAGAGTTCTGCAGCCATAAAGAACCTGCATACTGTAGCCTTGGAGACACGGGGAGGGACTCCATGCCTTTAATAATCACAATAACACCGTCATAAGAGTTCTGCAGCCATAAAGAACCTGCATACTGTAGCCTTGGAGACATGGGGAGGGACTCCATGCCTTTAATAATCACAATAACACAGTCATAAGAGTTCTGCAGCCATAAAGAACCTGCATACTGTAGCCTTGGAGACACGGGGAGGGACTCCATGCCTTTAATAATCACAATAACACCGTCATAAGAGTTCTGCAGCCATAAAGAGCCTGCATACTGTAGCCTTGGAGACACGGGAGGGACTCCATGCCTTTAATAATCACAATAACACATGCGTCATAAGAGTTCTGCAGCCATAAAGAGCCTGCATACTGTAGCCTTGGAGACACGGGGAGGGACTCCATGCCTTTAATAATCACAATAACACTATCATAAGAGTTCTGCAGCCATAAAGAGCCTGCATACTGTAGCCTTGGAGACACGGGGAGGGACTCCATGCCTTTAATAATCACAATAACACCGTCATAAGAGTTCTGCAGCCATAAAGAACCTGCATACTGTAGCCTTGGAGACACGGGGAGGGACTCCATGCCTTTAATAATCACAATAACACCGTCATAAGAGTTCTGCAGCCATAAAGAGCCTGCATACTGTAGCCTTGGAGACACGGGGAGGGACTCCATGCCTTTAATAATCACAATAACACTATCATAAGAGTTCTGCAGCCATAAAGAGCCTGCATACTGTAGCCTTGGAGACACTGCCTTTAATAATCACAATAACACTTAAGGATAAAGACATGGCCTTGGAGACACGGGAGGGACTCCATGCCTTTAATAATCACAATAACACCGTCATAAGAGTTCTGCAGCCATAAAGAGCCTGCATACTGTAGCCTTGGAGACACGGGGAGGGACTCCATGCCTTTAATAATCACAATAACACCGTCATAAGAGTTCTGCAGCCATAAAGAGCCTGCATACTGTAGCCTTGGAGACACGGGGAGGGACTCCATGCCTTTAATAATCACAATAACACCGTCATAAGAGTTCTGCAGCCATAAAGAACCTGCATACTGTAGCCTTGGAGACACGGGGAGGGACTCCATGCCTTTAATAATCACAATAACACCGTCATAAGAGTTCTGCAGCCATAAAGAGCCTGCATACTGTAGCCTTGGAGACACGGGGAGGGACTCCATGCCTTTAATAATCACAATAACACCGTCATAAGAGTTCTGCAGCCATAAAGAACCTGCATACTGTAGCCTTGGAGACACGGGGAGGGACTCCATGCCTTTAATAATCACAATAACACCGTCATAAGAGTTCTGCAGCCATAAAGAACCTGCATACTGTAGCCTTGGAGACACAGGGAGGGACTCCATGCCTTTAATAATCACAATAACACCGTCATAAGAGTTCTGCAGCCATAAAGAGCCTGCATACTGTAGCCTTGGAGACACGGGGAGGGACTCCATGCCTTTAATAATCACAATAACACTATCATAAGAGTTCTGCAGCCATAAAGAGCCTGCATACTGTAGCCTTGGAGACACGGGGAGGGACTCCATGCCTTTAATAATCACAATAACACCGTCATAAGAGTTCTGCAGCCATAAAGAACCTGCATACTGTAGCCTTGGAGACACGGGGAGGGACTCCATGCCTTTAATAATCACAATAACACCGTCATAAGAGTTCTGCAGCCATAAAGAACCTGCATACTGTAGCCTTGGAGACACGGGGAGGGACTCCATGCCTTTAATAATCACAATAACACTATCATAAGAGTTCTGCAGCCATAAAGAACCTGCATACTGTAGCCTTGGAGACACGGGGAGGGACTCCATGCCTTTAATAATCACAATAACACCGTCATAAGAGTTCTGCAGCCATAAAGAACCTGCATACTGTAGCCTTGGAGACACGGGAGGGACTCCATGCCTTTAATAATCACAATAACACCGTCATAAGAGTTCTGCAGCCATAAAGAGCCTGCATACTGTAGCCTTGGAGACACGGGGAGGGACTCCATGCCTTTAATAATCACAATAACACAATAACACTATCATAAGAGTTCTGCAGCCATAAAGAGCCTGCATACTGTAGCCTTGGAGACACGGGGAGGGACTCCATGCCTTTAATAATCACAATAACACCGTCATAAGAGTTCTGCAGCCATAAAGAGCCTGCATACTGTAGCCTTGGAGACACGGGGAGGGACTCCATGCCTTTAATAATCACAATAACACCGTCATAAGAGTTCTGCAGCCATAAAGAACCTGCATACTGTAGCCTTGGAGACACAGGGAGGGACTCCATGCCTTTAATAATCACAATAACACCGTCATAAGAGTTCTGCAGCCATAAAGAACCTGCATACTGTAGCCTTGGAGACATGGGGAGGGACTCCATGCCTTTAATAATCACAATAACACCGTCATAAGAGTTCTGCAGCCATAAAGAACCTGCATACTGTAGCCTTGGAGACATGGGGAGGGACTCCATGCCTTTAATAATCACAATAACACTCCATGCCTTTAATAATCACAATAACACCGTCATAAGAATTCTGCAGCCATAAAGAACCTGCATACTGTAGCCTTGGAGACACGGGGAGGGACTCCATGCCTTAAACATCACAAAAACACTATCATAAGAGTTCTGCAGCCATAAAGAGCCTGCATACTATAGCCTTGGAGACACAGGGAGGGACTCCATGCCTTTAATAATCACAATAACACCGTCATAAGAGTTCTGCAGCCATAAAGAACCTGCATACTGTAGCCTTGGAGACACGGGGAGGGACTCCATGCCTTTAATAATCACAATAACACCGTCATAAGAGTTCTGCAGCCATAAAGAACCTGCATACTGTAGCCTTGGAGACACGGGGAGGGACTCCATGCCTTTAATAATCACAATAACACCGTCATAAGAGTTCTGCAGCCATAAAGAACCTGCATACTGTAGCCTTGGAGACACGGGGAGGGACTCCATGCCTTTAATAATCACAATAACACCGTCATAAGAGTTCTGCAGCCATAAAGAACCTGCATACTGTAGCCTTGGAGACACGGGGAGGGACTCCATGCCTTTAATAATCACAATAACACCGTCATAAGAGTTCTGCAGCCATAAAGAACCTGCATACTGTAGCCTTGGAGACACGGGGAGGGACTCCATGCCTTTAATAATCACAATAACACTTCTGCGTCATAAGAGTTCTCTGCAGCCATAAAGAGCCTGCATAAAGAACCTGCATACTGTAGCCTTGGAGACACGGGGAGGGACTCCATGCCTTTAATAATCACAATAACACCGTCATAAGAATTCTGCAGCCATAAAGAACCTGCATACTGTAGCCTTGGAGACACGGGGAGGGACTCCATGCCTTAAACATCACAAAAACACTATCATAAGAGTTCTGCAGCCATAAAGAGCCTGCATACTGTAGCCTTGGAGACACAGGGAGGGACTCCATGCCTTTAATAATCACAATAACACCGTCATAAGAGTTCTGCAGCCATAAAGAACCTGCATACTGTAGCCTTGGAGACACGGGGAGGGACTCCATGCCTTTAATAATCACAATAACACCCCGTCATAAGAGTTCTGCAGCCATAAAGAGCCTGCATACTGTAGCCTTGGAGACACGGGGAGGGACTCCATGCCTTTAATAATCACAATAACACCGTCATAAGAGTTCTGCAGCCATAAAGAACCTGCATACTGTAGCCTTGGAGACACGGGGAGGGACTCCATGCCTTTAATAATCACAATAACACCGTCATAAGAGTTCTGCAGCCATAAAGAACCTGCATACTGTAGCCTTGGAGACACAGGGAGGGACTCCATGCCTTTAATAATCACAATAACACCGTCATAAGAGTTCTGCAGCCATAAAGAACCTGCATACTGTAGCCTTGGAGACACGGGGAGGGACTCCATGCCTTTAATAATCACAATAACACCGTCATAAGAGTTCTGCAGCCATAAAGAACCTGCATACTGTAGCCTTGGAGACACGGGGAGGGACTCCATGCCTTTAATAATCACAATAACACAGTCATAAGAGTTCTGCAGCCATAAAGAACCTGCATACTGTAGCCTTGGAGACATGGGGAGGGACTCCATGCCTTTAATAATCTGCAGCCATAAAGACCTGCATCATAGCCTTGGAGACACAGGGAGGGACTCCATGCCTTTAATAATCACAATAACACCGTCATAAGAGTTCTGCAGCCATAAAGAACCTGCATACTGTAGCCTTGGAGACACAGGGAGGGACTCCATGCCTTTAATAATCACAATAACACCGTCATAAGAGTTCTGCAGCCATAAACCTCATAAGACACAGTTCTGCAGCCATAAAGAAAGAGTTCTGCATACTGCCTAGCCTTGGAGACACCTGCATACTATAGGGGGGGGACTCCATGCCTTTAATAATCACAATAACACCGTCATAAGAGTTCTGCAGCCATAAAGAACCTGCATACTGTAGCCTTGGAGACACGGGGAGGGACTCCATGCCTTTAATAATCACAATAACACTTTCATAAGAGTTCTGCAGCCATAAAGAACCTGCATACTGTACCTTGGAGACACGTCCATGCCTTTAATAATCACAATAACACCGTCATAAGAGTTCTGCAGCCATAAAGAGCCTGCATACTGTAGCCTTGGAGACACGGGAGGGACTCCATGCCTTTAATAATCACAATAACACCGTCATAAGAGTTCTGCAGCCATAAAGAGCCTGCATACTGTAGCCTTGGAGACACGGGGAGGGACTCCATGCCTTTAATAATCACAATAACACCGTCATAAGAGTTCTGCAGCCATAAAGAACCTGCATACTGTAGCCTTGGAGACACGGGGAGGGACTCCATGCCTTTAATAATCACAATAACACCATAAGAGTTCTGCAGCCATAAAGAGCCTGCATACTGTAGCCTTGGAGACACGGGGAGGGACTCCATGCCTTTAATAATCACAATAACACCGTCATAAGAGTTCTGCAGCCATAAAGAACCTGCATACTGTAGCCTTGGAGACACGGGGAGGGACTCCATGCCTTTAATAATCACAATAACACCGTCATAAGAGTTCTGCAGCCATAAAGAGCCTGCATACTGTAGCCTTGGAGACACGGGGAGGGACTCCATGCCTTTAATAATCACAATAACACCGTCATAAGAGTTCTGCAGCCATAAAGAACCTGCATACTGTAGCCTTGGAGACACGGGGAGGGACTCCATGCCTTTAATAATCACAATAACACCGTCATAAGAGTTCTGCAGCCATAAAGAGCCTGCATACTGTGGAGCCTCCATGGAGACACAATAACACCGTCATAAGGCAGAGGGACTCGACACGGGGAGGGACCATGCCTTTAATAATCACAATAACACCGTCATAAGAGTGCCTTTCCAATAATCACAATAACACCGTCATAAGAGTTCTGCAGCCATAAAGAACCTGCATACTGTAGCCTTGGAGACACGGGGAGGGACTCCATGCCTTTAATAATCACAATAACACCGTCATAAGAGTTCTGCAGCCATAAAGAACCTGCATACTGTAGCCTTGGAGACACGGGGAGGGACTCCATGCCTTTAATATAATCACAATAACACTATCATAAGAGTTCTGCAGCCATAAAGAGCCTGCATACTGTAGCCTTGGAGACACGGGAGGGACTCCATGCCTTTAATAATCACAATAACACCGTCATAAGAGTTCTGCAGCCATAAAGAGCATTCTGTAGCCTTGGAGACACGGGGAGGGACTCCATGCCTTTAATAATCACAATAACACCGTCATAAGAGTTCTGCAGCCATAAAGAACCTGCATACTGTAGCCTTGGAGACACGGGGAGGGACTCCATGCCTTTAATAATCACAATAACACCGTCATAAGAGTTCTGCAGCCATAAAGAACCTGCATACTGTAGCCTTGGAGACACAGGGAGGGACTCCATGCCTTTAATAATCACAATAACACCGTCATAAGAGTTCTGCAGCCATAAAGAGCCTGCATACTGTAGCCTTGGAGACACGGGAGGGACTCCATGCCTTTAAGCCTAATCACAATAACACCGTCATAAGAGTTCTGCAGCCATAAAGAACCTGCATACACAATGTAGCCTTGGAGACACGGGGAGGGACTCCATGCCTTTAATAATCACAATAACACCGTCATAAGAGTTCTGCAGCCATAAAGAACCTGCATACTGTAGCCTTGGAGACACGGGGAGGGACTCCATGCCTTTAATAATCACAATAACACCGTCATAAGAGTTCTGCAGCCATAAAGAGCCTGCATACTGTAGCCTTGGAGACACGGGAGGGACTCCATGCCTTTAATAATCACAATAACACCGTCATAAGAGTTCTGCAGCCATAAAGAGCCTGCATACTGTAGCCTTGGAGACACGGGGAGGGACTCCATGCCTTTAATAATCACAATAACACCGTCATAAGAGTTCTGCAGCCATAAAGAGCCTGCATACTGTAGCCTTGGAGACACGGGGGAGGGACTCCATGCCTTTAATAATCACAATAACACCGTCATAAGAGTTCTGCAGCCATAAAGAGCCTGCATACTGTAGCCTTGGAGACACGGGAGGGACTCCATGCCTTTAATAATCACAATAACACCGTCATAAGAGTTCTGCAGCCATAAAGAACCTGCATACTGTAGCCTTGGAGACACGGGGAGGGACTCCATGCCTTTAATAATCACAATAACACCGTCATAAGAGTTCTGCAGCCATAAAGAACCTGCATACTGTAGCCTTGGAGACACGGGGAGGGACTCCATGCCTTTAATAATCACAATAACACCGTCATAAGAGTTCTGCAGCCATAAAGAGACCTGCATACTGTAGCCTTGGAGACACGGGGAGGGACTCCATGCCTTTAATAATCACAATAACACCGTCATAAGAGTTCTGCAGCCATAAAGAGCCTGCATACTGTAGCCTTGGAGACACGGGGAGGGACTCCATGCCTTTAATAATCACAATAACACCGTCATAAGAGTTCTGCAGCCATAAAGAGCCTGCATACTGTAGCCTTGGAGACACGGGGAGGGACTCCATGCCTATAATAATCACAATAACACCGTCATAAGAGTTCTGCAGCCATAAAGAGCCTGCATGCTGTAGCCTTGGAGACACGGGGAGGGACTCCATGCCTATAATAATCACAATAACACTGTCATAAGAGTTCTGCAGCCATAAAGAGCCTGCATGCTGTAGCCTTGGAGACACGGGGAGGGACTCCATGCCTATAATAATCACAATAACACCGTCATAAGAGTTCTACAGCCATAAAGAGCCTGCATGCTGTAGCCTTGGAGACACGGGGAGGGACTCCATGCCTATAATATTCACAATAACACCGTCATAAGGCTTTTGCGTGCTGCAGCTTGGAGACATGGGGAGGGACTCCATGCCTATAATATTCACAATAACACCGTCATAAGGCTTTTGCGAGCTGCAGCTTGGAGACTGGGGGAGGGACTCACCGAGTCATCGTCTTTAAAGGATCTTCGAGGCGGACGCTCTTCATCAGACCCCTCCTCTGAAGACTCTGTCTCCCTCTTCTTCTTCATCCCTCCAAATTTAATGACGATTTTCCTGAAATAAAGATAACAGGACAAACATTAAGGATCAACGTCTGTTAAACGAGAGACAAAATAGGAAAACAGGACTCTATTTTCTCCTCTTTCCCTCTATGTTTCATGGAAACTGTCTCTGAATAATTGATGAACGATAATATAAAGATTGTCCTTGCTGTGCTAAATAAATGACCTCAGGAGTGTGTGCTGCCGTGTGGTGCAGTACAGTATATGCCGTGTTCCTCAATGCATCTTTTAAAGGCAAAAAGGAATTATTACACAAAGAATTATAATTAAGTAAGAATAGTTATTTTGTTTCACTGTTATTACCAGTCCAGCTCTGTTTATTTTACTTCAAATGAATGATTTAATTGTTTCCATGGTTGCTTAATGCCTTATTAAATGCACTTTCATAACCTAGATACAAATAGTGACTGATTCAAGAAGGCTGCAGTACATTTAAGTTCTAGCACTTCAAAACATACATTTTCATGGGAAGTAACTATGCAGTACAGTATTAGCTACAATATTAGCACATATTTTAAATAAATAATTTAGCATACTGAATGACCTAATGACCTCAATAAGGGATTATCAGTTCTTTTTTTTTCAATAATATAATAATATAATGTCCCTCTTGGTTATTGTGTGAGAATCAGCTTCTAATATGTCCATGACTGTGGTGACTCAATATCTCATCATGTGCAGAATGCAGAGATATTTTTCAGGGAGAAAATATGTAGTGTATGTGTGTGTGTGTGTGTGTGTGTGTGTCAGAGTGTCTGCAGACAGGGAACATATGAACCAGTAGACTGATACAATAGATCTCTGCTATGTACAGTTTGAGAGAGAGACACAGATACAGTCTCTCTCTCTTGTGCCTGCCTGCCTGCCTGTCTGACTGCCTGCCTGCCCCAGCCTGCTGTGTTCTTATCAACATGTTTATTGGATCAAAACAGAGAGATATAGATAGTGACTGAGCCTCCTCCCTTCTCCGTCTCTAGCTCTCTGTCTTGCCACAGATGATCCATTATATTGACCAGATACTCAAGTGGTCGATCTAACAATGAAAATAAATGACTTCAGAAATGGAAGGCAGTCGGGAGGAGGCAAGATCAGGTGGGACCATTCTAGCCAATGAGAGGGCAGATACGCGTGTGAACAACAGGCAAAACTCCGATAAAGTGTTTTTTCTCAAAGATGCCGGGATGTCACATGTCCTCCTAATATAGACTGGTAAAAGCATTACCAAACTTCTATCAGCTCAAATAAGCCACATCTAACACATTTTCTTTATTTAACTAGGCAAGTCAGTTAAGAACAAATTATTATTTACAATGACTGCCCATAAATAAGCCATTACATTTTTTGTTAACTAAATTCGACACTCCATACAAAAACACCTCGCTTGGTGAGCGATAATTACTTTTTTTTACCGCCACCTGCTGGAGAAGACTGATTTTAGGCCCAGTTATCCCCCTCACTTCTTCCTCTCTGGTCTCGCTCTCTTTCTCCCCCCTTTCAGTCTCCGCCTCCTGCCACCTACCTTTCTCTCTATCTTGTCTCTCCTCCATCGCTCTCTCTTCCAATCCCTCCATCCCTCTCCCCCCTCCCTCTATGGCTCAGAAAACACATAAACATGGATATGATTCAACCTACACAAAGAGCCAGTCCAGACTCCAAATCCCCATGCAGGCAGACAGAGACTAGCGTGGCTGGATCTAACAGGCTAATACTGTAGATGCGGTAAAGAGGTCAATTGAACTCAATTGCCATGGAATAGAGTGGGGGAAAGATCCCGAGTCTGCTCACTGAATCCCAGCAAAATTAGCATACATTTAGGATATTGTTCATATGTGTATTTCACACTATGTTGAGGTAGAAATCAGAGTATCATGCTGTATGGATGTCAACCCCAATATATGTTCATGTCATCATCACCAATCAACTTCATTACAGTTAAAAACTACTTTGACTACCACCATTGATTTCTGTATGCGCCAGCTATGCTAACCAGCTTATACGAGCAGGAGTTAGCGTTTAACAGTTACTTCTTTTAAGCCGGACAACTTATAAATGTTATTCAGCGAACAAAGCCAAATATATAAAAATCAGACATAAGTAAGTGCATTTTGGGCCTGTTACAATACATAACTCATGACAGATTTGAGGAATATCCACTTTGCTAGATCCAATTTGCTGAATGTGCGCCAATCTGGTCAATGGAATGGTCTGCGTTCTATAGACTCCGTTACTGCATTCACATTTTGTTACGCGTTACAGTCTTATTCTAAAATAGATTCAATATTTTTTTTCTCTTAGCAATCTACACAAAATACCCATTAATGACAACCATTAATGAATACCCATTAATAAAAACCAGCTTTTACATTTTATTTTGCACATGTATAAAAAACAAAAAACAGAAATACCTTTTTTACATAAGTATTCAGACCCTTTGTCATGAGACTCAAAATTGAGCTCAGGTGCATCCTGTTTCCATTGATCATCCTTGAGATGTTTCTATAACTTGATTGGAGTCCACCTGTGGTAAATTAAATTGATTGGACATGATTTGGAAAGGCACACACCTGTCTATATAAGGTCCACAGTTGACAGTTGACAGTGCATGTCAGAGCAAAAACCAAGCCATGAGCTCCGAGACAGGATTGTGTCGAGGCACAGATCTGGAGAAGGGTACCAAAACATTTCTACAGCATTGAATGTCCGCAAGAACACAGTGGCCTCCATCATTCTTAAACGGAAAAAGTTTGGAACCACCAAAACTCTTCCTAGAGCTGGCTGCACGGACAAACGGAGAGAAGGGCCTTGGTCAGGGAGGTGACCAAGAACTCAATGGTCACTCTGAAAGAGCTCTAGAGCTCCTCTGTGGAGATGGGAGAACCTTCCAGAAGGACAACCATCTCCACAGCACTCCACCAATCAGGCCTTTATGATAGAGTGACCAGACGGAACCCATGCCTCAGTAAAAGGCACATGACAGCCCACTTGGATTTTGCCAAAAGGCACTTAAAAACTATCAGGCCACGAGAAACAAGAATCTCTGGTCTGATGAAACCAAGATTGAACTCTTTGGCCTGAATGCCAAGCGTCACGTCTGGAGGAAACCTGGCACCATCATGCTGTGGGGATGTTTGCCTCGATCTTGACTGGTCTCCCAGTCCCTGCCGCTGAAAAAGATGAACGGAGCAAGGTACAGAGAGATCCTTGATGAAAACTTGCTCCAGAGTGCTCAGGACCTTGGACTGGGGCAAAGGTTCACCTTCCAACAGGACAACAACCCTAAGCACGCAGCCAAGACAACACAGGAGTGGCTTCGGGACAAATCTCTGAATGTCCTTGAGTGGCCCAGCCAGAGCCGGGACTTGGACCTGATCGAACATCTCTGGAGAGACCTGAAAATAGCTGTGCAGCAACGCTCCCCATCCAACCTGACAGAGCATGAGATGTGCCAAGCTTGTAGCGCCATACCCAAGAAGACTCAATGCTGTAATCGCTGCCAAAGATGCTTCAACAAAGTACTGAGAAAAGGGTCTGAATACTTATGTAAATGTGGTAGTTTTTTATTTTTTATTTTTAATACATTTTCAAAAACATGTTTTTGCTTCTGTCATTAAGGGGTATTGTGTGTTGGTTGATGAGGGAAAAAAATATTTAATCAATTTTAGAATAAGGCTGTAACAAAATAACAAAATATGTCAAAGTCAAGGGGTATGAATACTTTCCGAATGCACTGTATAAGTCCATGCTAATACTCCTGTGTCTCTTCCCTCGTCCGAACTTCGTTACCTAACTACAAAAAAGGAAAACACAGTGGCACATCCATCTCATTGAGTCCTTCACGGGTCCAAAAACATTGACCCATTCGAAATGGACCTGGGGCTTTCCCATCTGGACCCGATATGCATAAATAAAATAAAAAATTATATAGAGACCCCTTCCGAAAGGACCCGAGGACAACTAGACCCGTTCCATATAGACCTGGTCGTCCGATCCGAGTGAAGGAAGTAGCAGAAAAGTATATTTTTAAGCTACTTTATTAATTAACTGGAGCTGATAAAGTGTGAGGGAGTGGAGGTAAACATAGGTGAAGCTCGGGTAGGGGCTGTGCTGTGTGTGTAGGCTACTGAGAGTGTGAGCGAGTGGAGGTAAACATAGGTGAAGCTCGGGTAGGGGCTGTGCTGTGTGTGTAGGCTACTGAGAGTGTGAGCGAGTGGAGGTAAACATAGGTGAAGCTCGGGTAGGGGCTGTGCTGTGTGTGTAGGCTACTGAGAGTGTGAGCGAGTGGAGGTAAACATAGGTGAAGCTTGGGTAGGGGCTGTGCTGTGTGTGTAGGCTACTGAGAGTGTGAGGGAGTGGAGGTAAACATAGGTGAAGCTCGGGTAGGGGCTGTGCTGTGTGTGTAGGCTACTGAGAGTGTGAGCGAGTGACACGGGAACAGGGAGGTGGGAGGAAGAGACAGCAACCAACCAAGCAGAGTCGCTCTATAGTAGACTAATAGCTGCCATAGATAGGTTATTTATCATCCAATATGATTATGTAGCCTGTCTTGACTGCATCAAACTGCTAGGCTAATTGAAAATGCATGTGCCTTCTCATCCTGCACAGTTAAACAACAACAACTCCATTCAGAATATAAAGTAGCAGCTTAGCTGTTGGCTCTTGGTCGTTGTAGCCTATCATTCTCCTTTCATTTTTAATTACAGAATTTGAATTCCATCTTCCATTGACTCAATATCTCCTAACACGGAGGCTCTATGGCTGTAGCCTATTGCCGCTTTGATGACTTATGATTGGCCAAAAACAACAGAAAGCTACACGTGCCACTCTCGTTAAAAGAGTGGCACGTTTAGCTTGGGGTCCCGGATTGGGTCTCAGGTATTCGGGTACAGGTGGATCCGGGAAGACCTCTACTGTGAAGTCCTCAGCCTAGACATGGACCGTATATGTCTGTATATGTCAGTATTGTACAGGCCTATGTCTGTACTCAATGTCTGTTCTAAGTGCTCTAAACGCCCTACATAACCTGAGATCAGACACACAGAGATAATACAACAGCTCCCTCCCTCCCGGGGCCGTACTCCTGTCTTCTCTCTGTGTGTGCTCCAGATCATTCCTCCCTCATTCCCTCTGTCATGCACATTATCTCTCACCTTGTCTTCCTCCACCCCTCTCCTCCCCCTGTACTCTCTCACACAGCAACAGGAACAGAAGCTCTCTAGCTCTGTCTGATACTCTCCAAAACACGGCACCGCTCACACGAGCAGACACGCAGTAAGTCGATTCCTTCTCACACAACACCAACTACTCTGAAAGAGGTACTCACACATACACACGCACACATAGCTAACTACAGTGCCCTCCGTAATGATTGGGACAGGGAAGAATTTTGTTTTTTATTTTGGCTGTATACTGCAACAGTTTGAATTTGTAATCAAACAATGACTATGAGGTTAAAGTGCAGACTGTCAGCTTTAATTTTAAGGTATTTTCATCCATATTGGGCAAACAGTTTGAAATGACAGCATTTTTGTACATAGTCACCCCCATTTTAAGGGACTAAAAGTATGTGTATTAAATTTAAGTATTTGTTCCCATATTCATAGAACACAATAACTACATCAAGCTTGTGACTCTAGAAACTTGTTGGATGCATTTGTGTTTGTTTTGGTTGAGTTTCTGATTATTTTGTGCCCAATATAAATTAATGGTAAATAATGTATTGTGTCACTTTGGAGTCACTTTAATTGTAATTAAGAATAGAATGTTTCTAAACACTTCTAAATTAATGTGGATGCTACCATGACTATGGATAATCCTGAATTAATTATGAATAATGATGAGTGGGAAAGTTACAGATATACAAATATCATACCTCCCAATAAAATGCTAACCTCCCCTGTTATTATAATGGTGAGAGGTTCGCATGTCTTGGGAGTATGATATTTGTGCGTCTAACTTTCTCACTTCAGTACATACTGTATAAGTGAATTTGTTTCAATACTTTTGGTCACCTAAAATGGGGGTACTATGTACAAAAAGTGCTGTAATTTCTAATTGTTTCACCTCATATGGATGAAAATACCCTCAAATTAAAGCTGACAGTCTGCACTTCAAACTTGTTGTCATTGTTCGAGTTCAAATCCAAACTTTTGGAGTATAGAGCCAAAAGAAGAAGAAATGCTTCACTGTGCCTGTCTCTAGTTAAGCGATAGAAGACTCCCTCTGGGCTTATGCTCCAATACAGTACAGTGGAGCCAGGAAAACCAGCAGGCCAGTCAGTCATCCAGCCAAACACAGCCAGTCATTCAACCAGCCAGGCATTCATCCTGCCTAGTGCTTACAGCCAATACCACAGCCTAGTCTGTCTCAGTCACACTAAGCTGGTCTCTTCCTCACACACTGGTCCTCAGCCACACGCTAGGCTAGGTCTAGGATAGGACACACGCTAGGCTAGGTCTAGGATAGGACACACGCTAGGCTAGGTCTAGGATAGGACACACGCTAGGCTAGGTCTAGGATAGGACACACGCTAGCCTAGGTCTAGGATAGGACACACGCTAGGCTAGGTCTAGGATAGGACACACGCTAGGCTAGGTCTAGGATAGGACACACGCTAGGCTAGGTCTAGGATAGGACACACGCTAGGCTAGGTCTAGGATAGGACACACGCTAGGCTAGGTCTAGGATAGGACACACGCTAGGCTAGGTCTAGGATACACTATCCCACCTGGACATTTCCCACTAAATAAGGACTGATATTGGCTGTGGTGGTTTAGATGGAGCCAAAGGGAGAGAGAGGGTGCTAGAGAGAAGGCACAAAACATACACACACAACCACACAGCACACACAGTTATTTATACAAATAACCATGCATTTATGTGTACACACACATACACACTGTGGTCTGTAGGAGGCTGAACGTTTCTCCCACTGTCTGTCAATACTAGAGCTTTCATGGTCTCCTTGAACATGTTGTGTTGTTGTAGGGACTAAAGCTATGTTTCTCACTTTACTCCTCCGGATGATATTACACTTCCATAATCCTATCCACAATGACACTTTGCGGTTGCCTGGCAACGCGCCCCAGGGAGTATAGTTGGCAGCGTGGGCGGTGGATGTGACATCACTTCCTGTGAGTGGCAACGGAGCGAACACTCTACTCTGCGACGCAATGAGCAGCTGAGGAGAATGAGAAACGGCAAGACCGCTCTAATATCAAGGAAATATGGACAACAGAATCTTCTCCCACACAGGCAGGACTGAAATACTGAAAGAGAGAAATACAGCAGTTTCATCTCCTATCATCAGACAGTAGGCCATACTATATTCTCTCCTATAGACATGTTGGTTGTTTAGCAACAAAACCAACGCGTGCGCAACTGGGGCAAAACAGACAGGGTTGGCTTAGATTGTTGTCCAATTTTTATTGAAAACATTGCACAAAGAACACTAGTTGTCTCTCAAATACATTGTTATAGATGTTTGTTAGCTAGCTACTGTTAGCCATATTAGCAGTGACATAAAATCAGTCTAAACAAGACATGGTATCAAGAACAAGATAAAACTAGCTGAAACGAGTCACCTGCGATTCCCCACATGGCAGTTTCTTGTCATTGTTGCTAAGTATCTGGCCATCCAGAAACACAACTCACAGCCTTCTGCCCCAATGAAGCATGCACATGGTTTTCGTGACGTTGTGAGCTAACCTATTTATAGCAAGACGCACTTGCTTTATCTTAATATAACGAGGCCATTACAAGGCTATCAAACCATGCTGCTGACTGTCAATGGCATACTGGACTATAGCAAACCCCCCGCCCCCCCTTCAAAACCACCAATTAGTGACACTTCTTCAGTTAATTTTACTGTGAAATCATTGATTTGAGAGAGAGGGAGGAAGCATCCAATGGGTTGGCAGCTGTGATGTGCGTCAGTCTTGTTGGAATGTATATGGAGGTTTAGTAAGACCTCAGAGAGCAAGACAGAGAGTATGATGGGAGGACGAGGAGGAACGGAGGAGGAGGCGTGACGCAGACACACATGTGGAACTCATCCCACATCACACAGGCTTTACAGCCTCAGAACCCAACCAAGACCACAGACTGGCTTTATACATTCCCACCCACAGTTTACTACTAATACCACCACTACAGACGTTTCATAGGTATTACAGTTGATACATACACAGGGACGCACCAACAAATCCAGCTGTCCCCTCTATGGTAGGTGAGTTTGGCCTTCACTCCAGCAGACAGGCTAAATAGTCTGATGGAGTGTTACAGTGATTCCCAGAGAGAGCTGTACTTCTAGTTCTGGCAGTGGCCCCGTTTGACTCCCATGAGCAGATCCTCATCCTGCCTGGTGCCTAATAACCCAGCATTCTCCTCTCCATGCTCAGCCCCCCAGCACTGCCCTGTCCTAGTTGGCACACCACCCACCATTCTGTGTGTTTGGAGGGAGTATTTTGTAGGCCGAGGGCACACTGACGTGTTCCAGGGTCCCCCGTGAGGAATGAGAACTTGGGACAGACCAGCCTACACAAGGTGCCAGTGTTACCCCCAAGTTCACTGTAGCCAGGGCCGTACCTACATAACAAGACACAGAGGTCCTCAACATGTAAAGTGTTGGTCCCATGTTTCATGAGATTAAATAAAAGATCCCAGAAATGTTCCATATGCACAAAAAGCTTTTTCTCTCAAATGTTTACATCCCTGTTCGTGAGCATTTCTCCTTTGCCAAGATAATTAATCCACCCGACAGGTGTGGCATATCAAGAAGCTGATTAAACAGCTCAATCATTACACAAGTGTACCTTGTGCTGGTGACAATAAAAGGCCACTCTAAAATGTGCAGTTTTGTCACACAACACAATGCCACAAGTTTTGATGGAGTGTGCAATTGGCATGCCGACAGCAGGAATGTCCACCAGAGGTGTTGCATGAGAATTTAATGTTAATTTCTCTACCATAAATCACCACCAACGTTGTTTTAGAAAATGTGGCAACCCCACCATCCCAGGACCTCCACATCCAGCTTCTTTACCACCGGGATCGTCTGAGACCAGCCTCCTGGACAGCTGATGAAACTGAGTTTGCACAACTTAAGAATTTCTGCACAAACCGTCTGAAAGCATCTGAAGGAAGTTAATCTGCGTGCTTGTCATCCTCACCAGAGTCTGACCTGACTTCCGTTTGGCGTCGTAACCGACTTCAGTGGGAAAATCCTCACCTTAGATGGCCACTGGCACGATGGAGAAGAGTGCTCTTCACAGATGAATCCCAGTTTCAACTGTACTGGGCAGATGGCAGACATTGTGTATGTTGTCGTGTGGGCGAGCGTTTTGTTGATGTCAACATTCTGAACAGAGTGGTCATTGGGGCGGTGGGGTTATGGTATGGGCAGGCATAAGCTAAGGACAACAAGCACAATTGCAATTTTTCGATGGCAATTTGAATGCACAGAGATACCATGACGAGATCCCCAGGCCCATTGTTGTGCCATGCATCTGCTGCCATCACCTCAAAGATCACAACGCTTATATTCACAAAATTGATTGAAACATTACGAACCATTGATTCACTTACATTTTTTGCTCATACTAATTTCTTTCTACATTGTGTACACGTTCAACACAATATTCCTAACCTAGCCTACAATGTCTGCTGTGTGGATCCAGCAGTCAACAAGTCCAGCAATCATTTGAAAGAGTAAGAATGTTTCAGAAAGACAACTCAAAAGACTAAATCCATGAAAGCCAAGATAATGGAATTCATTGGCCTTGACAATCAACCGTTCTCTATTGTGGGTGATGTTGACTTTCGCCGACTGGTCGAGCACCGGTACACACTACCAACTGAGCTATTTTTCAGATGTTGCCCTACCAGAGTTACACAGTAATAGTGTCACTGCTATTAGCTTCACGACATACATACCATGGAACGCCGTTTGGGTCTTTGCGTGTTTAAAAAGATACAGTAGCACTGTCAAAGCTGTACAGAAAATCTGCAAACAAGCAAACACCGGACACGAACGATGTGTTTACAATTATCGCGTTGGTAATAAAGCATAATTTATTTGACCACAACTTCTGGGGTAGCTAGCTTTAGCTTGATACCTAGCTAGCACCAATACAACCAGCCTGAAAACAATGACCAGTAGAAACTGCAGTCATTTTCATTATTCTTAGCAATGATTTAGGAATCCTTGTGAGTAAGTATTAGAAAGGTTGCCATTTGTTGTTCGCCTATTGAAATTGAACTTAATTTCTTGAAAAAAAATAGCTTGCCACAATAAGGATTAGGTACAATAGTTGAATTTGCGGTTTGCCTTCAAAATAAAACTGTGTCATTGACAGTGATGCAAATGATTACAAATAGTAGAATTATGCCATACTTTTATTTTGAAGGCTAACCGCAAAGTCCACTATTGTGGCTAATCCTTATTGTGGCTAGCTTCACATAGATGGGTCCGACCACCATTAATCAAATAAGAACGGTCTTATAAATTAGGGTTATTTTAGATGACACCTAGCTGTATAGTTAGCTAACTAACTATAGCTACTGAAACAGATTATGTCGTTTTGCTATGTTTTTGGGGAAGAACATTGTTTGCATCCATGAGCTAGCTAGCTTTTTTTATGACCAGCACTGTAGATGTGTGAGACAACTTTACCAGCATCATAGCATATGTATTGATGAATCAATGTGACATGTGAAATACGAGTGATAGTGTAATCAATGTGTTATAACTACGTAAAAAATGAATGAACGTGTTACATTATTATGTGAAAGGCAGTCATATTCAGGTCCTGATTGGTGTCATTTTGTTTTGACACGCAAAGACCCAAATGGAGTTCCATAGAAATCTTGGTTGAGAATGAAATGACTGAACAAATTAACAACGAAACAGCACAGCAAGTAAGTGAAAGAAATAGGTTTTGATTATGTTTTTCTGGTAATGGGGACATACATAAATGCCAAAAAAATAACTTTTTGGTCAGCTTGGTGTTCGTGTGTGTAACCTTTATTTAACTAGGCAAGTCAGTTAAGAACAAATTCTTACTTACAATGACGGCCCGGGCGACGCTGGGCCAATTGTGCGCCGCTCTATGGGACTCCCATGTGATACAGCCTGGATTCGAACCAGGGACTGTTATGCCTCTTGCACTGAGATGCAGTGCCTTAGACCTCTGCGTCCATGCGTGTGTGTTAACTATTTAACTGTACTAGAATGCTTAAAAGGCCGCTAAAATTGTAAACATCGGTATCGTTTTTTTGGCAAGGATAATATCGGTACCGGCCAAAAATTTAATGTCGGTGCATCACTTATTAGTAATGCCTAGAAATACAAATGTCAACGCTATGTGAGTTGAGAAAAAGATGTATGTAACGATTTGATGATTTTATGTCATTGGTCATTAGAACTGACTGAACAGTCACTGATGCTACGTGTCAGTGTGAATCAGTTCTCATATCCCCCTTTCAGGGTATAACATTACAACTGTATAGCTAAAAGGCTACGTGTCAGTGTGAATCAGTTCTCATATTCCCCCTTTCAGGGTATAACATTACAACTGTATAGCTAAATCAGTTCTCATATTCCCCCTTTCAGGGTATAACATTACGTGCTCAGTGTGAATCAGTTCTCATATCCCCTTTCAGGGTATAACATTACAACTGTATAGCTAAAAGGCTACGTGTCAGTGTGAATCAGTTCTCATATCCCCCTTTCAGGGTATAACATTACAACTGTATAGCTAAAGGCTACGTGTCAGTGTGAATCAGTTCTCATATTCCCCCTTTCAGGGTATAACATTACAACTGTATAGCTAAAAGGCTACGTGTCAGTGTGAATCAGTTCTCATATCCCCCTTTCAGGGTATAACATTACAACTGTATAGCTAAAAGGCTACGTGTCAGTGTGAATCAGTTCTCATATTCCCCCTTTCAGGGTATAACATTACAACTGTATAGCTAAAAGGCTACGTGTCAGTGTGAATCAGTTCTCATATCCCCCTTTCAGGGTATAACATTACAACTGTATAGCTAAAAGGCTACGTGTCAGTGTGAATCAGTTCTCATATTCCCCCTTTCAGGGTATAACATTACAACTGTATAGCTAAAAGGCTACGTGTCAGTGTGAATCAGTTCTCATATCCCCCTTTCAGGGTATAACATTACAACTGTATAGCTAAAAGGCTACGTGTTTGTAGATGGACTGAGATGAATGAACCTCCGGCAGAGGATGGAGTGTGTAGAATGTGTGTTGTGTGTGTGTGAGTGTAACACAGTGGAACCTATCCTGAGGGGATTACAGTGACAGTGGTGCTGTGCTGCCTGGGCTCCGTGAGAAAATCCCCCTCCTTATGAATGGCCGTGTAATCTGCCCCCCCCCCCAACACACACACACACACACACACACACACACACACACAGAGCTTGGTGATGGAAAATATCAGCTGAGTGCAGAGATCTGCATGCAGTCGATTTATGAGCTCATACACACACACTAACATATTGAAAAAATATACACACACACACACGTATGCACACACAGAAGCAAAAGCATTCACACACCCATATGCCGGCATATGCTCACATACCCGCAAACACACACACACACACACAACATTTCCATGCCCCCCCACATACACACACACACACACACAAAGGATTACAAAAAACACTTAATTAAGAAAACAGCTTTGGGATTTTCTAATCAGAGTGTGAGTGAAGAGGATTAGATAGGAAGACTATGCTGCGTGGCAGGCAGGCATGGAGATATGAACCCAACCCGCTCTATACTGACTCTACTGTAGTCTATAGGCCTACTCTAAACCCCCATTTTATATTGTGTAATTGATCTCGCTTGCACCATTTTGTTAGATGTTTCACAGTAGACAACAGTGTAGTATCAGCACATTCAGATCACGCCTGCTGCCCTGCACACACACACACGAACGAACGCACGCACGTACGCACACACACGGAGGAAGCTTTCTGCTAACAGCCCCCAGTATGTTAGGAAGATACCATATCTGGGGAGGAATATTTAGGAAAATGTACTAGGGAGAGAGGGAGGGAGGAGAGGAGAATAGGAATAAAGAGGAAGGTGCTTTACAATAATGGTTTCATCTCCTGATGAGCTTGTTTTTCACCAGGTAGGTAGCTATAAAAACACTATGCAATTTCAGAAAGCAGTGTGTAATCAGCCAACCCTGACTTCTAGCTGTAACCCCCTCAGGATCATTTGATTTGAGGCTTTCCCCTCCATCCCTTCCCTCACTCCCCTCCCTACCCTTCTACCCTACATCCCCTCCCTACCCTTCTACCCTACATCCCCTCCCTACCCTCCATCCCCTCTCTACCCCCCCCCCGTTTTACTGACCTCTGGTCCCATACCCCTCCTTCACCTTGTCCTCTGGTTCCATACCCCTCCCTCACCTTATCCTCTGGTCCCATACCCCTCCTTCACCTTATCCTCTGGTCCCATACCCCTCCCTCACCTTGTCCTCTGGTCCCATACCCCTCCTTCACCTTATCCTCTGGTCCCATACCCCTCCCTCACCTTGTCCTCTGGTCCCATACCCCTCCCTCACCTTGTGGTCTGGTCCCATACCCCTCCCTCACCTTGTCCTCTGGTCCCATACCCCTCCTCTGGTCCCATACCCCTCCCTCACCTTATCCTCTGGTCCCATACCCCTCCCTCACCTTGTCATCTGGTCCCATACCCCTCCTTCACCTTGTCCTCTGGTCCCATACCCCTCCCTCACCTTGTCCTCTGGTCCCATACCCCTCCCTCACCTTGTCCTCTGGTCCCATACCCCTCCCTCACCATACCCATGTCTAAAGGCGTCCGCATGCTTCCCATCCGAAACAGTTCTGAACAGTTTGTGCATATATGACAACATTTTGTGACGTTTTTTGTTTGTTTTGGTCTTGGGCAAGTGTTTTTTCGGCTGTTTGTGCACGTTACATTTTTTCTCGAGGCAAGCTGAAGTCGGTAGCCAGAGACTATGCCCCTTCATCGGTGATTGGTCAACAGTAGACTCTTCAATTAAGTATTTGTTGTCATTCAACGAGACGACTAATTTACATGCCAAAAAAATTACTGGAGAAATACTGCACCAAACATCTTAGTTAGACTGTGTGAGTAAGATCTATCTCCTCTGCAAAAATGTCGAAATGAATAAAAGATGTCTTGAGTTATCTTAGATTAATTCTGACTATTTTCAAAGTGAATACTGGCTACGGCATCTCAAAATGGACAAACAGTACTATTGCGTTTTTTTCTTGTTTTTCAATCGAAGGTCTTTTAAGGGAGTATGTGAGAACACTCGTTCTGTTCAGCTAGCCGAGTTCAGCTAGAAGCCAGCCGAGCTGAAGCATGCTGACACCTTAACAATCATTGTGCTGGGGTGGTCTTACAGACACAGGCTACTCCCCCCTGCAGGCTCCTACAGCCAGCCTGATAATACTATTAGCTCAGTCCCAACCCCCCACTCAGACAAGCATGCTGGTCACATGGCAGAGAAACATGCAGGCACATATGCATGCACACAGACACAGACACACACAGGCACACACACGCTTGCTTACGTTGTGTATTATACTCACACACACACACGGTCCCACACAATCACATACCCTTATATTATACTGTATAACTACCATATAAACACACACATTCAAGAACACACCTAGAAATAATTACGAGCACACACACACCCACATAGCAGAGGCACAGTTGTGGAAGGTAAGTGCCTCTGCAGCGGTGTGGGTGCTGACAGGGAGAAGGCTGAGCGTTAATATTACATGAGAAGACCCTGGGAGGGCAGAACACACACACTGTGGTTCCTCTGTCTGCATGAAACCTCCCCAGAGCGCCATGTACTCCTGCTGTCTTCATTACCCTGCACGAGGATGATCCCTCACACTGTACTGCACCGCACCTCACACACACACACTGTGGTTCCTCTGTCTGCATGAAACCTCCCCAGAGCACCCTGTACTCCTGCTGTCTTCATTACCCTGCACGAGGATGATCCCTCACACTGTACTGCAACGCACCTCACACACACACACTGTGGTTCCTCTGTCTGCATGAAACCTCCCCAGAGCACCATGTACTCCTGCTGTCTTCATTACCCTGCACGAGGATTATCCCTCACACTGTACTGCAACGCACCTCACACACACACTGTGGTTCCTCTGTCTGCATGAAACCTCCCCAGAGCACCATGTACTCCTGCTGTCTTCATTACCCTGCACGAGGATGATCCCTCACACTGTACTGCAACGCACCTCACACACACACACTGTGGTTCCTCTGTCTGCATGAAACCTCCCCAGAGCGCCATGTACTCCTGCTGTGTTCATTACCCTGCACGAGGATGATCCCTCACACTGTACTGCACCGCACCTCACACACACACACTGTGGTTCCTCTGTCTGCATGAAACCTCCCCAGAGCACCATGTACTCCTGCTGTCTTCATTACCCTGCACGAGGATGATCCCTCACACTGTACTGCACCGCACCTCACACACACACACTGTGGTTCCTCTGTCTGCATGAAACCTCCCCAGAGCACCATGTACTCCTGCTGTCTTCATTACCCTGCACGAGGATGATCCCTCACACTGTACTGCACCGCACCTCACACACACACACTGTGGTTCCTCTGTCTGCATGAAACCTCCCCAGAGCACCCTGTACTCCTGCTGTCTTCATTACCCTGCACGAGCATTATCCCTCACACTGTACTGCAACGCACCTCACACACACACACTGTGGTTCCTCTGTCTGCATGAAACCTCCCCAGAGCACCCTGTACTCCTGCTGTCTTCATTACCCTGCACGAGCATTATCCCTCACACTGTACTGCAACGCACCTCACACACACACACACACACACTGCACTGGCACACACATGTACACTAGCCACATTGGCACACAGCGACAACAGAAAACACAAACACAAACTCACCACATAACATATAGGCCTACAGGTACGTAGCAACAACGACAGAACAGAGGACACAAACATACAAGCACATGCTATGCTACTGTGCCAACCCACTCAAAGCAACGAAAACATCCTTTCATATAGACACACTGTAGAACAACAGTCTTCAACACACACACACACACACACACATATAAACAAAGGCAAAAGCCTTGCGAGAGGGGTCGGTCATAGTAAAACATCCTCTTCTCTCCTCTGCATTGAGACAACATCCCTACAGTGACCATCCCTCCCTATAGCGGACAGAGTCCATGCCTGGTTTTCTAGTGTATGGCCTGGCACTGGGGTGTCAGCCCCTCTCTGCTCTCCCTGCTCTGGACAGATCTCCACAGACACTACTGTCTGTGACACCTGGGGAGGAAGGCTTTGGGACTGTCTCATAGGATCACTAGTACAGTCCTACAAGTCAGAGAGGAGACTGAGGAACTCTGGGATGGATCAACCTGCACTGAAGGAAGTTCATTCTTTAGATGCGGGACAGGTCTAAGCATGTTTTTTATTTAGCAACATTATGTACAGGCCAAAACACTTAACTATAATGAATTTAGGCTAAGGTATGTAAGAGATGACGCTCTTACTTTCCCCTCCCTACCCTGCATCTCCTCCCTACCCTGCATCTCCTCCCTACCCTCCATCCCCTCCCTACCCTCCTTACCCTCCATCCCCTCCCTACCCTCCATCTCCTCCTTACCCTCCCTACCCTCCATCTCCTACCTACTCTCCATCTCATCCCTACCCTACATCCCCTCCCTACCATCCTAGCCTCTATCCCATCCCTACCCTCCATCATCTCCCTACCATCCTCCACCCCTTCCCTACCATCCTACCCTCCATCTCCTCCCTACCATCCTACTCTCCACACCATCCTACCCACCCTCCACCCCCTCTTTACCATCCTACCCTCCACCCCTCCCTACCATCCTACCCTCCACCCCCTCCCTACCACCCATCTCCTTAGAGTAAGGAGCTATTCCTTCCATTCATTCTCAGATTCCATTAGTTCATTGGTCCGTTTGGTTCAGTGAATTGTACTGTGTAAGGTAAGAGAGTTTTCCTCAACATGAATTAGGCCTACCTTGATATTTCAAAATGGCTGGAATGTATGACGTAACAAGCTTCATGAAAGAAGCATTGAAGCAATAGTGGAAAGACTAATTTTACTTCTGTGTTTAGCCTAGTTTCACAAATCAGACCTTTGCTCTTCAAGTTCTACATTGTGTAAAAATAGGTTAGGTTACATACTTTATATGATATGCTATTTATTGTAAGGCTAGGGCATACTACTAATTTAGTGATGTTAGTAATAATCTCAGACATGACAAAGAAATAACACAATGAGAAAAGGGAAAAGTTCAAATAAATAGGCCTAAGTCAACTTCCAGATATACAACAAATACTGTGGGTTTAAATGCTAATACTGTAGCTTCACTTCCTTGGTACATTTTGGAGAAAATGTATGCTCTGTTTGTCGCGATTGGCATTGGGGTACAGCTAGCAGAATTTTAGCCAAAGACTGTTATACTAGCTGTCTAGTCTGTGTTTTATAAATGTGCAATAAGCATGAAACTAGAGGTCGACCGATTAATCGGAATGGCCGATTAATTAGGGCCGATTTCAGGTTTTCATAACAATCGGAAATTGGTCATTTTGGACGCCGATTTTGCAGATTTTTAAAATTTATTTACACTTTTATTTAAACTTTATTTAACTAGGCAAGTCAGTTAAGAACACATTCTTATTTTCAATGACGGCCTAGGAACGGTGGGTTAACTGCCTTGTTCAGGGGCAGAACGACAGATTTTTACCTTGTCAACTCAGGGATTCAACCTTCTTGCAACCTTACGGTTAACTAGTCCAACGCTCTAACCACCTGCCTCACAAGGAGCCCGCCTGTTACGCGAATGCAGTAAGAAGCCAAGGTAAGTTGCTAGCTAGCATTAAACTTAATCAATCATAATCACTAGTTATAACTACACATGGTTGATGATATTACTAGTTTATCTAGCGTGTCCTGCGTTGCATGTAATCGATGCAGTGCGCATTCGCGAAAAAGGGCTGTCGTTGCTCCAACGTGTTCCTAACCATAAACACCAATGCCTTTCTTAAAATCAATACACAGAAGTATATATTTTTTAAACCTGCATATTTAGCCAAAAGAAATCCAGGTTAGCAGGCAATATTAACCAGGTGAAATTGTGTCACTTCTCTTGCGTTCATTGCACGCAGAGTCAGTGTATATGCAACAGTTTGGGCAGCCTGGCTCATTGCGAACTAATTTCCCAGAATTTTACGTAATTATGACATAACATTGAAGGTTGTGCAATGCAGGCTCGTTAGATAAAATACAGAACGCTTCCATATCTCACTGAAAGAATAAACGTCTTGATTTCGAGATGATAGTTTCTGGATTTGGCCATATTAATGACCTAAGGCTCGCATTTCTGTGTGTTATTATGTTATAATTAAGTCTATTATTTGATAGAGCAGTCTGACTGAACGATGGTAGGCACCAGCAGGCTCATAAGCATTCATTCAAAAAGCACTTTTGTGCGTTTTGCCAGCAGCTCTGCTGTTTATGACTTCAAGCCTATCAACTCCCGAGATTAGGCTGGTGTAACGATGTGATGTGAAATGGCTAGCTAGTTAGCGGGGTGCGCGCTAATAGCGTTTCAAGCTTCACTCGCTCTGAGACTTGGAGTAGTTGTTCCCCTTGCTCTGCATGGGTAACGCTGCTTCGAGGGTGGCTGTTGTCGTTGTGTTCCTGGTTCGAGCCCAGGTAGGAGCGAGGAGAGGTACGGAAGCTATACTGTTACACTGGCAATACTAAAGTGCCCATAAGAACATCCAATAGTCAAAGGTATATGAAATACAAATAAATAGTCCTATAATTCCTATAATAACTACAACCTAAAACTTCTTACCTGGGAATATTGAAGACTCATGTTAAAAAGGAACCACCAGCTTTCATATGTTCTCAGGTTCTGAGCAAGGAACTTAAACGTTAGCTTTCTTACATGGCACATATTGCACTTTTACTTTCTTCTCCAACACTTTTTTAAATATTATTTAAAGGCTAAATTGATTTTATTGATGTATTATATTAAGTTAAAGTGTTCATTCAGTATTGTTGTAATTGTCATTATTACAAATTCATTTTTTAATAATACAAAAAAAAGGCTAATTAATCGGTATCGACTTTTTTGTCCTCAAAAACACAATTTATATAAAGAACTGTCAACTCAACCTCATTCTGAGAAATAAGGTAGACCACTTGATTTCAACATCTGAATAAAGTGGACAGGATAACAATAATTGGTATCGGTATCGGCGTTGAAAAATCATAATTGGTCGACCTCTACATAAAACACAATTTATATAAAGAACTGTCAACTCAACCTCATTCTGAGAAATAAGGTAGACCACTTGATTTCAACATCTGAATAAAGTGGACAGGATAACATGCTGTTAAACAGTTAGAGACAGAAGGGTGTGTTCATAACAATTCACTAACAATTCACTAACACGTGGACTTGAGAGATTGTTGATGAGACCTGTGTTAATTATCTATAGCCAAATGCCAACTACAAAAGTTAGTCGTTATTAGTGAATGTGCATTAGTCATGGTTCTAGTTAACCTCTCTTGGGTAGGGGGCAGTATTTTGACGTCCGGATGAAAAGCGTGCCCAAAGTAAACTGCCTGTTACTCAGGCACAGGAAGCTAGGACATGCATGTAATTGGTAGATTTGGATAGAAAACACTCTAGTTTCTAAAACTGTTACAATTATGTCTGTGACTATAATGGAACTGATATGGCAGGCGAAACCCCGAGGACAAACCATCCCCCAAAAAATAAAATTCGCCCTACCACTATTTTCAATGGCTATCTGTCACGCCCTGGCCTTAGTTATCTTTGTTTTTCTTTATTATTTTGGTTAGGCCAGGGTGTGATATGGGTGATTTATGAGTTTGTCTTGTCTAGGGGTTTTTGTAGATTTATGGGGTTGTGTTCAGTTTAGTTGTCTAGGTAAGTCTATGGTTGCCTAGATTGGTTCTCAATCAGAGGCAGGTGTCTATTGTTGTCTCTGATTGGGAACCATATTTAGGCAGCCATATTCTTTGGGTATTTTGTGGGTGATTGTTTCCTGTCTTTGTGTTTTATGCACCAGTTAGGACTGTTACGGTTTTCACGTTTATTGTTTTGTAGTTTGTTCATGTTTGAGTTTTCCTATTAAAACTATGGACACTTACCACACCGCATATTGGTCCTGCGATCCTTCTCACATCTCTTCTTCAGACGAAGAGGAGGAAAGCTGTGACACTTTCACTTTTATTGTAAGGCCAAGTCCTCCCAGATTGCAGTTCCTAGGGCTTCCACTAGATGTCAACAGTCTTTAGAAAGAGTTTCAGGCTGGTTTTTGGAAAAATGAGCCAGAAATTGTAGTTTTTCTAGGTGGCTCCCATTTTGGCTGTAGTGTTTCCAAGCGAGTGGAAGAGAGCGCGTTCTTTGGTATTTTTCTCCGGTAAAGACAATAAAGATTCTCCGTCTTAAATTGTATCGTTTATTTACGTATTAGGGTACCTAAGGTTTGATTATAAACGTTGTTTGACTTGCTTGGAAAAGTTTATTAGTAACGCTTGGGATTAATTTTGAATGCATTTTGATGGAAGGAAACTGGGTGGATTATTGACTGAAGCGTGCCAGCTAAACTGAGTTTTTATGGATATATCGAACAAAAGGACCATTTGTGATGTAACTGGGACCTTTTAGAGTGCTAACAGAAGAAGATCATCAAAGGTAAGGCATTTTTTATATCACTATTTCTGACTTTCATGTCGCACCTGCTTGGTTGAAATATGTTTTTCATGTGCTTGCATGTGGGGCGCTGTCCTCAGATAATCGCATGGTATGCTTTCGCCATAAAGACTTTTGGAAATCTGACACAGTGGCGGCTGGATTAACAAGAAGTTAAGCTTTATTGTGATGTATTACACTTGTGATTTTATGAAAGTTAAATATTTATAACACTGTAGTTTGAATTTCGCACACTGCAATTTCACCGGATGTTGGCCATGTTGGACACTACTGTCCCACCTGCCCATAAGAAGTTAAATTTGTAACAAAAAAAATAGCATTTTCATAGACGGATTTGAAAGCCAGATTAGTGATTGTTGCAAGAAAAAGCAAGTTAAACTATTTTGATAAAATAATTAAACTATTATTGTGTATTATGGTTGTGGAAAGCTTCCATTTAACCTAAGTATAACTTCACAAGCCCTGAATTAGATTATTGCTGACTGTTTGAAATGCAGTGTCTTAAATGTACAACAACGCTTATATAGAGAAGAAAAAGAGGGTATGCAACAACACATCCGCCATGCTGACCATCAACACGGGGCCCCTCAGGGGTGCGTGTTTAGTACCTTCCTGTACTCTCTGTTTACACATGACTGTGTGGCCACACATGACTTCAACACCATCATTAAGTTTGCCGATGACACAACTGCTGGCCTGATCACCAACGACGATGAGACAGCCTATAGGGAGGAGGTCAGAGACCTGGCAGTGTGGTGCTAGGACAACAACCTCTCCCTCAACGTCGGTAAGACAAAGGAGCTTATTGTGGACTATAGAAAGGTGAAGGCCGAACACTCCCCCATGCACATCAACAGGGCAGTAGTGGAGTGGGTCGAGAGCTTGAAGTCCCTCTGTGTCAACATCTCTAAGGACCTATCATGATCCAAACACACCAATACTGTCATGAAGAGTGCAAGACAACGCCTCTTCCCTCGGGAGGCTGAAAATAGTTGGCATGGGCCGTCAGATCCTCAAAACGTTTACAGCTGTACCATTGCGAGCATATTGAAAAGTTGCATAAGCTCTTGCTATGGCAACTGCTTGGCATCCGACCGCAAAGCACTACATAGGGTAGTGCGGACGGCCCAGTTCAATTAACTAAATAGTTAACTTTTTACACCAGCTCTGTCAGGAGGAATGGGACAAATAGTTAACCAAATAGCTACCCGGACTATCTGCATTGACCCTTTTTGACTCTGTACACACACACTGGACTCTACCCACACGCTCACAATGACACTCCAACACACACATGACGAGTGGAGAACAGAGGAGCCTCTTAAAGAAGAAGTTACAGGTCTGTGAGAGCCAGAAATCTTGCTTGTTTGTAGGTGACCAAATACTTATTTTCCACCATAATGTGCAAATAAATTCATAAAAAATCCTACAATGTGATTTTCTGGATTTTTTTTCTCATTTTGTCTGTCATAGTTGAAGTGTACCTATGATGAAAATTACAGGCCTCTCTCATCTTTTTAAGTGGGAGAACTTGCACAATTAGTGGCTGACTAAATAGTTTTTTGCCCCACTGTATATGGGATGATAAATAACATTGTGGCTGCTACAAGTTAGCTAGTCTTGGCTGTAACCGAGTTGGCGCCTTGATGTCTCTTTCTTTCAATCCGTCTGCTCACTCCCATTTCACAAATACCGCCCCCTCTGCAGCTATAGAGCACCAGCCTCTCTCCCTCGCGCAGGAATACTCAGGTTAAAAACTTTAAAATATATATATATAATAATAATGAATATCTGACAAACATTCAATATACTATTCTAATAGTGAAGTTATTTCAAACCTCCATCTCTAGTGTTCAACATCAGGCCCATTGGGTTTCCTGAGTATGAACCATACAGACCCGGTTCAGCCCAACCCTCCTGACAGATGTCTATTCTCCCTCATTAACATCTGCAACACACTATCTCTCACAAACAGAGCAAAATCCATTATCTGTTACTGCCATTTCCACATGCAGCAACCGAGCTCATATAATCATTAATCATGAAGCAGGGAAGCAGGCAGGGAGACAATATAGTCGGCCATTATGTTGTTCTCAGCCCTGCTCGCTTAATGAGATTATGAAACTAGTGTCTCTCTCTATCCCTGGTTGGTTCAATTCACAGCTTCCATAACAGTCCTGGTGATGACCTGAGTGACAATATACACATTCCTCCTCCCTGCCTCCCAGCTTGTCTGCATGTCTCCCTGCCTCCCAGCTTGCCTGCATGTCTCCCTGCCTCCCAGCTTGTCTGCATGTCTCCCTGCCTCAAAGCTTGTCTGCATGTCTCCCTGCCTCCCAGCTTGCCTGCATGTCTCCCTGCCTCCCAGCTTGCCTGCATGTCTCTCTGCCTCCCAGCTTGCCTGCATGTCTCTCTGCCTCCCAGCTTGCCTGCATGTCTCCCTGCCTCCCAGCTTGCCTGCATGTCTCTCTGCCTCCCAGCTTGCCTGCATGTCTCCCTGCCTCCCAGCTTGCCTGCATGTCTCCCTGCCTCCCAGCTTGCCTGCATGTCTTCCTGCCTCCCAGCTTGCCTGCATGTCTCCCTGCCTCCCAGCTTGCCTGCATGTCTCCCTGCCTCCCAGCTTGCCTGCATGTCTCCCTGCCTCTCCTGCCTCCCAGCTTGCCTGCATGTCTCCCTGCCTCCCAGCTTGCCTGCATGTCTCCCTGCCTCCCAGCTTGCCTGCATGTCTCCCTGCCTCCCAGCTTGCCTGCATGTCTCCCTGCCTCCCAGCTTGCCTGCATGTCTCCCCTGCCTCCCAGCTTGCCTGCATGTCTCCCTGCCTCCCAGCTTGCCTGCATGTCTCCCTGCCTCCCAGCTTGCCTGCATGTCTCCCTGCCTCCCAGCTTGCCTGCATGTCTTCCTGCCTCCCAAAGCTTGCTTCCTGCATGTCTTCCTGCCTCCCAGCTTGCCTGCATGTCTTCCTGCCTCCCAGCTTGCCTGCATGTCTTCCTGCCTCCCAGCTTGCCTGCATGTCTCCCTGCCTCCCAGCTTGCCTGCATGTCTCCCTGCCTCCCAGCTTGCCTGCATGTCTTCCTGCCTCCCAGCTTGCCTGCATGTCTTCCTGCCTCCCAGCTTGCCTGCATGTCTTCCTGCCTCCCAGCTTGCCTACATGTCTCCCTGCCTCCCAGCTTGTCTGCATGTCTCCCTGCCTCCCAGCTTGCCTGCATGTCTCCCTGCCTCCCAGCTTGCCTGCATGTCTCCCTGCCTCCCAGCTTGCCTGCATGTCTCCCTGCCTCCCAGCTTGCCTGCATGTCTCCCTGCCTCCCAGCTTGCCTGCATGTCTCTCTGCCTCCCAGCTTGCCTGCATGTCTCCCTGCCTCCCAGCTTGCCTGCATGTCTTCCTGCCTCCCAGCTTGCATGTATGTCTCCCTGCCTCCCAGCTTGCCTGCATGTCTCCCTGCCTCCCAGCTTGCCTGCATGTCTTCCTGCCTCCCAGCTTGCCTGCATGTCTTCCTGCCTCCCAGCTTGCCTGCATGTCTTCCTGCCTCCCAGCTTGCCTACATGTCTCCCTGCCTCCCAGCTTGTCTGCATGTCTCCCTGCCTCCCAGCTTGCCTGCATGTCTCCCTGCCTCCCAGCTTGCCTGCATGTCTCCCTGCCTCCCAGCTTGCCTGCATGCCTCCTCCCTGCCTCCCAGCTTGCCTGCATGTCTCCCTGCCTCCCAGCTTGCCTGCATGTCTCTCTGCCTCCCAGCTTGCCTGCATGTCTCCCTGCCTCCCAGCTTGCCTGCATGTCTTCCTGCCTCCCAGCTTGCATGTATGTCTCCCTGCCTCCCAGCTTGCCTGCATGTCTCCCTGCCTCCCAGCTTGCCTGCATGTCTTCCTGCCTCCCAGCTTGCCTGCATGTCTTCCTGCCTCCCAGCTTGCCTGCATGTCTTCCTGCCTCCCAGCTTGCCTACATGTCTCCCTGCCTCCCAGCTTGTCTGCATGTCTCCCTGCCTCCCAGCTTGCCTGCATGTCTTCCTGCCTCCCAGCTTGCCTACATGTCTCCCTGCCTCCCAGCTTGCCTGCATGTCTCCCTGCCTCCCAGCTTGCTGCATGTCTCCCTGCCTCCCAGCTTGCCTGCATGTCTCCCTGCCTCCCAGCTTGCCTGCATGTCTCCCTGCCTCCCAGCTTGCCTGCATGTCTCCCTGCCTCCCAGCTTGCCTGCATGTCTCCCTGCCTCCCAGCTTGCCTGCATGTCTCCTGCCTCCCAGCTTGCCTGCATGTCTTCCTGCCTCCCAGCTTGCCTGCATGTCTTCCTGCCTCCCAGCTTGCCTGCATGTCTTCCTGCCTCCCAGCTTGCCTGCATGTCTCCTGCCTCCCAGCTTGCCTGCATGTCTCCCTGCCTCCCAGCTTGCCTGCATGTCTCCCTGCCTCCCAGCTTGCCTGCATGTCTCCCTGCCTCCCAGCTTGCCTGCATGTCTCCCTGCCTCCCAGCTTGCCTGCATGTCTCCCTGCCTCCCAGCTTGCCTGCATGTCTCCCTGCCTCCCAGCTTGCCTGCATGTCTCCCTGCCTCCCAGCTTGCCTGCATGTCTCCCTGCCTCCCAGCTTGCCTGCATGTCTCCCTGCCTCCCAGCATGTCTTCCTGCCTCCCAGCTTGCCTGCATGTCTCCCTGCCTCCCAGCTTGCCTGCATGTCTCCCTGCCTCCCAGCTTGCCTGCATGTCTCCCTGCCTCCCAGCTTGCCTGCATGTCTCCCTGCCTCCCAGCTTGCCTGCATGTCTCCCTGCCTCCCAGCTTGCCTACATGTCTTCCTGCCTCCCAGCTTGCCTGCATGTCTTCCTGCCTCCCAGCTTGCCTGCATGTCTTCCTGCCTCCCAGCTTGCCTACATGTCTCCCTGCCTCCCAGCTTGCCTGCATGTCTCCCTGCCTCCCAGCATGTCTTCCTGCCTCCCAGCTTGCCTACATGTCTCCCTGCCTCCCAGCTTGCCTGCATGTCTCCCTGCCTCCCAGCTTGCCTGCATGTCTTCCTGCCTCCCAGCTTGCCTACATGTCTCCCTGCCTCCCAGCTTGCCTGCATGTCTTCCTGCCTCCCAGCTTGCCTACATGTCTCCCTGCCTCCCAGCTTGCCTGCATGTCTTCCTGCCTCCCAGCTTGCCTACATGTCTCCCTGCCTCCCAGCTTGCCTGCATGTCTCCCTGCCTCCCAGCTTGCTTACATGTCTCCCTGCCTCCCAGCTTGCCTACATGTCTCCCTGCCTCCCAGCTTGCCTACATGTCTCCCTGCCTCCCAGCTTGCCTGCATGTCTCCCTGCCTCCCAGCTTGCCTACATGTCTCCCTGCCTCCCAGCTTGCTTGCATGTCTTCCTGCCTCCCAGCTTGCCTACATGTCTCCCTGCCTCCCAGCTTGCCAGCATGTCTCCCTGCCTCCCAGCTTGCCTGCATGTCTCCCTGCCTCCCAGCTTGCCTGCATGTCTCCCTGCCTCCCAGCTTGCCTGCATGTCTCCCTGCCTCCCAGCTTGCCTACATGTCTCCCTGCCTCCCAGCTTGCCTGCATGTCTCCCTGCCTCCCAGCTTGCCTGCATGTCTCCCTGCCTCCCAGCTTGCCTACATGTCTCCCTGCCTCCCAGCTTGCCTGCATGTCTCCCTGCCTCCCAGCTTGCCTGCATGTCTTCCTGCCTCCCAGCTTGCCTACATGTCTCCCTGCCTCCCAGCTTGCCTGCATGTCTCCCTGCCTCCCAGCTTGCCTGCATGTCTTCCTGCCTCCCAGCTTGCCTGCATGTCTCCCTGCCTCCCAGCTTGCCTGCATGTCTCCCTGCCTCCCAGCTTGCCTGCATGTCTCCCTGCCTCCCAGCTTGCCTGCATTTCTCCCTGCCTCCCAGCTTGCCTGCATATCTCCCTGCCTCCCAGCTTGCCTGCATGTCTCCTTGCCTCCCAGCTTGCCTGCATGTCTCCCTGCCTCCCAGCTTGCCTGCATGTCTCCCTGCCTCCCAGCTTGCCTACATGTCTTCCTGCCTCCCAGCTTGCCTGCATGTCTTCCTGCCTCCCAGCTTGCATGCCTGTCTTTCTGCCTCCCAGCTTACCTGGATGTCCTCCTGCCTCCCAGCTTGCATGCCTGTCTTTCTGCCTCCCAGCTTGCCTGCATGTCTCCCTGCCTCCCAGCTTGCCTGCATGTCTCCCTGCCTCCCAGCTTGCCTGCATGTCTCCCTGCCTCCCAGCTTGCCTGCATTTCTCCCTGCCTCCCAGCTTGCCTGCATATCTCCCTGCCTCCCAGCTTGCCTGCATGTCTCTCTGCCTCCCAGCTTGCCTGCATGTCTCCCTGCCTCCCAGCTTGCCTGCATGTCTCCCTGCCTCCCAGCTTGCCTACATGTCTTCCTGCCTCCCAGCTTGCCTGCATGTCTTCCTGCCTCCCAGCTTGCATGCCTGTCTTTCTGCCTCCCAGCTTACCTGGATGTCCTCCTGCCTCCCAGCTTGCATGCCTGTCTTTCTGCCTCCCAGCCAGTCAGCTTGCCAGTCTTCCTGACTCACAGCCAGCCTTCTTCCTGTCTCCAAGCCTAGCTGCCTGTCTTTCTCCGTCTCAGGTCAACTATTACATGAGCTCACACTGGGTGTGGCTTACAGTATAACAGCACCGTTTTATTGTACAGGGGGAAGGGAACTGCATACAGTATATACTAAATCCCTATATCTACTAGTCTCTGTCCTAACCTTGCTGTCCTATCTGCAGCAAGCTAGCCTAAATGCTAACGGCAGCCGTTGTTGCTTATTCCTGTCTGTCTGTGTCATGAATTTTAAAATGAACTTTGAGCTGCCATCTTGGCAGCTACTATTTTACGAGCAGCTATGTCTGTCAAGCTGGCAGCTGCTAGCAGATAGTCAACGAGCTATTCTATTGTGCTCCAGAAATGAATGGGCACTAAGGAAGCCAAGCGGTAAAGGAGAATTGACAGTGTGACACAACTTGCTTTAGACAGGATGCAGAGCAAAAACAAAATGGTAGATTTAATGTGGAAGGCCACTGAAATTACTTTTCAAAAGAAATACAACACCGTGGCCCTATATCATGCCATACAGGTAGTGGTGTTATAAGGGCATAGTGAGGCATATGAGAACAAGGTCAGTGAGACACCTACCCGATCTTGGCCTTCTGTTTGGGCTTGGACGAAGACACAATGCAGGCCTTCTTGGAGGCCTTGGTCCTGGTCTTGTTGCCTCGGTCCCTCTCCCTGTCTCTGTCTCTGTCCCTCTCTCTCCTGTGGGCTGAGGAGCTCCCAGAGGGGAAGCTCTCTGGACTCATAACCCTGGGGATGTTCTTCTCTCCTCTCTCCCGGGCCTTAGCAATGGCCTCATGGATGATCCTGTTAGCCTTCTGCTGCTTGTCCTCCCCAGCCTCCTCCATCAGTTGCTGCTGCTGCTGCTCCCTCTGCTCCTTCACCAGCTTCCGCTGGGCCCGCTTCTCCAACGACGAGCTGTAGGAGGACGAAGACGAGGAGGATGAGCTGCTCTTCATCGGGGGGCTGAGGACCCGCGCTGCTGTGTGGCTGTTGGGACCATTAGCATTCTTGTTCTTGGGAGGCTGAAGAGGAGAGAGAGGAGGGGGGATATTAATCAGACTGAGGGAACACATATACCAACAGGATGATGTCATTGTAACATACATACATCTGCATTAATAGCAAGACTGGAAAGAGCTGTGTATTACAAAGGACTCTCGCCCTGATCTTAATGTCATTTCCTGCGAAGCGGATGATCTTGTGGTCGTTAACACACACACACACACACACACCTTAACCCCCCCCCCACCCCACACACACTAATCCCCCCCACTATGTTCATGTTCTCATATAGCCAAACCAAACCGACATTCCTGAATTTCGGACTGAATAGTTAGATCATTTAGCTCCTAGTTCTCACATTCCCCCTCAGTTAACCCTCCACAGTCTCTCTCACACATCATCTTCCCCCTCAGTTAACCCTCCACAGCCTCTCTCACACATCATGTTCCCCCTCAGTTAACCCTCCACAGCCTCTCTCACACATCATCTTCCCCCTCAGTTAACCCTCCACAGCCTCTATCACACATCATCTTCCCCTTCAGTTAACCCTCCACAGCCTCTCTCACACATCATCTTCCCCCTCAGTTAACCCTCCACAGCCTCTATCACACATCATCTTCCCCTTCAGTTAACCCTCCACAGCCTCTCTCACACATCATCTTCCCCCTCAGTTAACCCTCCACAGCCTCTCTCACACATCATCTTCCCCTTCAGTTAACCCTCCACAGCCTCTCTCACACATCATCTTCCCCTTCAGTTAACCCTCCACAGCCTCTCTCACACATCATCTTCCCCCTCAGTTAACCCTCCACAGCCTCTCTCACACATCATCTTCCCCCTCAGTTAACCCTCCACAGCCTCTCTCACATCATCTTCCCCCTCAGTTAACCCTCCACAGCCTCTCTCACACATCATCTTCCCCCTCAGTTAACCCTCCACAGCCTCTCTCACACATCATCTTCCCCCTCAGTTAACCCTCCACAGCCTCTCTCACACATCATCTTCCCCCTCAGTTAACCCTCCACAGCCTCTCTCACACATCATCTTCCCCCTCAGGAACAGAAGTGTGAAATGTACCATATCAGCTTTTCTGCCTGGAATGAGAGTCAAGTCACCCAGTCAGGCTCAATAAGGAAATGTTGTAAACACAAAGGAATGGGATTACAAAAGTGAATCAGTGAAGCGCTGAAAAACCCCCATGTGCATAACAATCAAGCTGTATACTTACACTGCTGCTTAGTGACGTGGGGAGAGAGAGAGACATAGACAGAGAACACTGAAAACAACAGCCAGCTGGTCTAGAAAACACACACAGCAGAAGTCACAACAACACTGTTAGCTAGTTGGGTGTAACTCTCTTATTAGACCCTCTAAGCCTTGATAATGATATAGCATTGACATAGGCTCGATAATGATATATCCTTGACATAGGCTTGATAATGATATAGCCTTGACATAGGTTTGATAATGACATAGCCTTGACATAGGCTTGATAATGATATAGCATTGACATATGTTTGATAATGATATAGCCTTGACATAGGCTCGATAATGATATATCCTTGACATAGGCTTGATAATGATATAGCATTGACATATGTTTGATAATGATATAGCCTTGACATAGGCTTGATAATGATATAGCCTTGACAGGTTTGATAATGATATAGCCTTGACATAGGCTTGATAATGATATAGCCTTGACATAGGCTCGATAATGATATAGCCTTGACATAGGCTTGATAATAATATAGCCTTGACATAGGCTCGATAATGATATATCCTTGACATAGGCTTGATAATGATATAGCCTTGACATAGGCTTGATAATGATATAGCCTTGACATAGGCTTGATAATGATATAGCCTTGACATAGGCTTGATAATGATATAGCCTTGACATAGACTTGATAATGATATAGCCTTGAAATAGCCTTGACATAGGCTTGATAATGATATAGCCTTGACATAGGCTTGATAATGATATAGCCTTGACATAGGCTTGATAATGATATAGCCTTGACATAGGCTTGATAATGATATAGCCTTGACATAGGATTGATAATGATATAGCCTTGACATAGGCTTGATAATGATATAGCCTTGACATAGGCTTGACAATGATATAGCCTTGACATAGGCTTGATAATGATATAGCCTTGACATAGGCTTGATAATGATATAGCCTTGACATAGGCTTGATAATGATATAGCCTTGACATAGGCTTGATAATGATATAGCCTTGACATAGGCTTGATAATAATATAGCCTTGACATAGGCTTGATAATAATATAGCCTTGACATAGGCTTGATAATGATATAGTCTTGACATAGGCTTGATAATAATATAGCCTTGACATAGGCTTGATAATGATATAGCCAAGACATAGGCTTGATAATAATATAGCCTTGACATAGGCTTGATAATGATATAGTCTTGACATAGGATTGATAATGATATAGCCTTGACATAGGCTTGATAATGATATAGTCTTGACATAGGCTTGATAATGATATAGCCTTGACATAGGATTGATAATGATATAGTCTTGACATAGGATTGATAATGATATAGTCTTGACATAGGATTGATAATGATATAGTCTTGACATAGGATTGATAATGATATAGTCTTGACATAGGCTTGATAATGATATAGTCTTGACATAGGTTTGATAATGATATAGCCTTGACATAGGTTTGATAATGATATAGTCTTGACATAGGCTTGATAATGATATAGCCTTGACATAGGATTGATAATGATATAGTCTTGACATAGGCTTGATAATGATATAGCCTTGACATAGGATTGATAATGATATAGCCTTGACATAGGTTTGATAATGATATAGTCTTGACATAGGTTTGATAATGATATAGTCTTGACATAGGTTTGATAATGATATAGTCTTGACATAGGTTTGATAATGATATAGCATTGACATAGGCTTGATAATGATATATCCTTGACATAGGTTTGATAGCCTTTTAAAGACAAACAACCAGTCCCCAGAATATCCCATTCTGCTGCTGTGTCTCTACCCCACTACCTCACAGACATACTGAAAGTGTTGCTCTCTGAACTTTCTGCTAGCCACACATTTTTCCCCCTAGTCACATAGATTGCAGCAGCACAAACTTTCATTAAGACAGACACAAAGAAACAGAGACAGGCAGGACCAGCACACAGACATTCAGCCAAACTAGAATAAATAATATAGACAAGGCTGATACGTGATAAAATGGGAATAACACATGGGCTGAGGTTTATTCCCTTCAGGTGGGCCCAGAGCCTATAAATGGATGAGCTAATCTCAACGTGTTGCAGTCAGAGTGGATGGCTACATGACCCGAGGCCGAGCCACAGCACGGCACAGCCAGTTGCTTTCCTGACTGCTAAATAAAGAGAATTATCTTGAACTGCCACAAACAAAGCAGGGGGAGGGGAGAAATAAATGACAGTTCATTTGGAAGATATAATTCTGTAGCTGCAGCTCTTGTTTATGTTTAACATGTGCTGCCCAGGCTATTAGTGGAAATCATTTCCCAGAACTGAAATATTCTCATTATCCAAGTTCAAGGTAAAAAAAAGAGGGTGAGGAAAGAGAAAGTCAAGGTAAAGAACAGGGAAAAGAGGGAAGGAGCAAAGGGGAGCAAGGGCAGAGGGCGGGAATGAGAGTTTGTATAAAAAGTGAATGAGAAAGGGAGAGAGAAGAAAAATGCACCAAAACCAAGTGCTCTACAGCTGTGTAATACGACTATAAATAACTGAAATTACAGGCTGCCAGCACTGCAGTGATTTCAATCTCTCTCTCTGCCACCACACGCTCCCATGAAAACACTTTGCACTATTACAGTAAGGAAAGACTACAGAGAGATAGAGATAGCCAGGACATTTGGGCCAGTTAGTCCGCTCACTCACTCACTCACTAACCCCTTACTTCCCTCAGTTCCTCATGCAGAACGCTGTGTGACTGATGTACTCATCTTGTGACACACACACACACACACCGCCTTTTGCATCGAACCAGAGGTGGGGAGGAATCCATGGAGGGAAGGGGTTGGGGGGTGAGAGAAAACGAGGGATAAAGTGAAAGGAGGGGGGTAGTGAAGGGAGAGCATAGCTAGCACAGCTAAGCAAATTAGTATGGGAAAGAGCAGCAACAAGGAGTTCAAGATGGCGACAGTGGAGCTGCATCAGGCAGGCAGCATGAGCCAGTAGCAGAGGAGGTTGTTCAGTTGTTCAGTTCCTGTCGTGTGGCCCCTCCTCCCTCTCTGTGCAGCTCACTTACCCTTCCTCCCCTCTCTCTCTGTGCAGCTCACTTACCCTTCCTCCCCTCTCTCTCTGTGCAGCTCACTTACCCTTCCTCCTCCTCTCTCTCTGTGCAGCTCACTTACCCTTCCTCCCCTCTCTCTCTGTGCAGCTCACTTACCCTTCCCCTCCTCTCTCACTTACCCTTCCTCCCCTCTCTCTCTGTGCAGCTCACTTACCCTTCCTCTTGGCCTCTTCACTGTAGACATGTTTTTTTCAATTTTTGTTCTTCCTCCCCCTCTCTCTCCAACCACCTAACAAAAGCCTTGCCCTTTCGCCGGGTTTTTTGTCTCTCTCTCTCTCACTCGCTCACTCTCTCTCTCGTTCGACAGTTTGTCTTGCTTGAGCTGCGTGTCCACCCCCTCCCCCCTCCACAGGCAGCGTACAAGCGGGCGGTGGAGCCTCCTCTCCTCCCCTAGCGGGCAGGGCTCAGGCTCAGTAGGAGTGCATGGGGCTGGGCTGTTAGATCACTGGGAGAGCTGGGAGCAGGGCTGGTTGCGCCAGAAGAGGTGCGAAGTAGTGGCAGTCCAGGAAGCTCGTTTCATTCTGCTGCTACTGCGTGCTTCAGCTCCGTCCGGCTCAGGCAGGCGGGTCGTGGTGTGAGTGTCAGCGTCGCTCTCTCGCTCTACCCTCCTCTCTTCTCAGTGATTCCCCTCCGCCAGCAATCGCGTGCTCTCTCCGTCCACTCGCTCTACTCGTTCCTTTTTCTTGCTCCCTTCGTTCGTGCCTCTTTCTCTTACATCCCAGGGTAAGGTAGGCTACTCCTTTGTACACAAAAAGGGTTTTGAGCTAGCTAGCCTGCTTGGTTGTTTTCCTTTTTCCACTAGTTTTCCTCTCCTCTTCCCTCTCTGCCCTCCCTCTCCCGTGTTGGGGTGTGTATGGCGAGGAGCTGGAGTCTCCAGCAGCAGAGCGGTGGAAAATGAAAGCAGCACAAAGCAGCAAAATGCATCAGCATGAATATTAGAGATGTCGTTAAAATCCAGACTCGTTCTCTCTCACTCTCTCACTCACTCACTCTCTCTTTGTGAGGAAGTAGGCCAGCAGATGGTGCTAGCAGTTATTACATTAACTTTCACAACTTAACCCCAAAAGCACTGGATTTCTACACAAGCACAGAGATTAACATAAATGGAATGCAGGCTTGCATGTGTTGCACATTGCTCTATACATAAAAAACAGTATACACAAGAAACTGAATGACATAATTTTATGTTGTACAGAATCATAACATGAAAATCCACTATGAGAAAAAACTAAACAATACACTATTAAACAACCAAACAGGAAACAACTAACGTGTGCAAAACCATGAAACCATGAGGCTAAAAAGCCACAGCACTGTCCCTAGTACAGCACACTAACACACTGAGAGCTCACTCCCTGAGACTGTCAGTAAAGCAGTGGTCTCAGACACACTCTGGTGGGGAAAGAGACATAGACAGATGCTGGCCACCCAGCCACACAGCCGTGTTCACTTCCCACCAGGATGAGAATCCCTCTCGCAAGAGGTGACAGGATAGCCCTCCACACACACACAAATGTATGCAAGATGTGATAGGACAGGTCGTGACGAGCCTTCTGTCCCTTCCATGACTGACAGTCACTGGAGGGGCAATGGAAGAGAGGGAGGGGGCTCCCTGGAACATGACACAAGGGCCATGTGCTCCAGCAGGCACATGGTGCTGGGAGGGGAACACACAGACATGCCTGGCTGGCCTGGAGCCTGCCTGGCACAGGGTTAGGTCCCAGAGTGGAGACACACACATCACCAGACAGACACGCACGCGCTCACACACACTCACAAACTTAAGGAGACATACATCTTGCTCTAAAAGCACGACTGTGTTTTCACAGTGAACTCTCGTTTGAAATCTTGTGCACAACATATAAGCCCCTTCTCAGGTTACACAAAGGGCTACATAGCCTGGGGATTGACTGTTAGCTCCCTGCTAGTCAGAAGTAACTGGGAACAGGTTGGTAAGCAACAGGCTATGGCTAGCCTCGATGGCTATGTGGCTAGGGGGAGGCCAAGTACCTGGAGATGGATAGTTAGCTCCCTGCTAGTTAGAAATAACAGTAACAGGTCTGAAGCTACAGACTTGTAAGCTACAGGCTAAAGGCTACATGACTATGTGGCTAAGGGAAGGACATTTGCAGCAGAGCATCAGCTCTCTCCCTGGCTGAAATTTAACACCGTTTAATGATATTAGAGCAGAATTATCTCACATGGATAATAGCTGAAAGGGGCACTGAGCTCTTAAGGACAAAGGCCTACTTCACATAGCTGATCTGTGTTGCTTTATCGGTTTAATACGTAGACTAGTATGATTAGTAGGCCTTAAGTAAGTCAGAATCTATGTCAATATTCCTAACTTTCTGTTAGGCGTTGGGGAAACTACAGAGAAAGAGAAGGGGAAAGAGAGGTAGGAAATAAAGAGAGACTGACTGATGTATTTAACCTCTCATCAGTAGTGGCAAACAAAGGTGAAAGCTAAAAGGAAAGCCCTACTTCCTGACTTAGCTGCAATATCATTTGCCTCTGCCATCTCCAGCCAATGTCTGAGCACAACTCTCTTAAAAAACCTGCCAGACACCTAACTTTGTGGAAGAACATTGGAACTACAAACATTGGAACTACAAACACGACAAAACATTGAACTGTACAACTGTAGGAATAACATACGACTGGTTAAAGTCCAACGTAGAGTATGTGTGGGAGGTCACAATGTACACAGTAGGTTGTGTTAACTCCAATCTAGTGCCCATGTGTTTGTCCCCATGCCCATATCTAGATAAATTAGCCTGTGCTGTGTGTGTGCTCATGTGTCTGTGTGCGTTCTTACTAGAGGTCGACCGATTATGATTTTTCAACCCGATACCGATTATTGGGGTACCATAAAAGCCGATGCCGATTAATCGGACAATTTTTTTATTTACAACAATACAAAATACACATTTATTTTAACATAATATAATACATCAATAAAATCAATTTAGCCTCAAATAAATAATGAAACATGTTCAATTTGGTTTAAATAATGCAAAAACAAAGTGTTGGAGAAGAAAGTAAAAGTGCAATATGTGCTATGTAAGAAAGCTAACGTTTCAGTTCCTTGCTCAGAACATGAGAACATATGAAAGCTGGTGTGTCCTTTTAACATGAGTCTTCAATATTCCCAGGTAAGAAGTTTTAGGTTGTAGTTATTATAGGAATTATAGGACTATTTCCCTCTTTACGATTTGTATTTCATTAACCTTTGACTATTGGATGTTCTTGTAGGCACCTTAGTATTGCCAGTGAAACAGTATAGCTTCCGTCCCTCTCCTCGCTCCTCCCTGGGCTCGAACCAGCAACAAAACGACAATTAGCGCGAGCTAACTAGCCAGCCATTTCACTTCGGTTACACCAGCCTCATCTCAGGAGTTGATAAGCTTGAAGTCATAAACAGCGCAATGCTTGACGCACAACGAAAAGCTGCTGGCAAAACGCACGAAAGTGCTGTTTGAATGAATGTTTACGCGCCTGCTTCTGCCTACCACCGCTCAGTCAGATACTTAGATACTTGTATGCTCAGTCAGATTATATGCAACGCAGGACACGCTAGATAATATCTAGTAATATCATCAACCATGTGTAGTTAACTAGTGATTATGAAAATCCCAAAAATCCCTGAACCACACGGGGGTACCTAGTGAATGACCTGCAGAGAGCTGGGACCAAAGTAACAAAGCCTACCATCAGTAACACACTACGCCGCCAGGGACTCAAATCCTGCAGTGCCAGACGTGTCCCCCTGCTTAAGCCAGTACATGTCCAGACCCATCTGAAGTTTGCTAGAGAGCATTTGGATGATCCAGAAGAAGATTGGGAGAATGTCTAATGGTCAGATGAAACCAAAATAGAACATTTTGGTAAAAACTCAACTCGTCGTGTTTGGAGGACAAAGAATGCTGAGTTGCATCCAAAGAACACCATACTTACTGTGAAGCATGGGGGTGGAAACATCATGCTTTGGGGCTGTTTTTCTGCAAAGGGACCAGGACGACTGATCCGTGTAAAGGAAAGAATGAATGGGGCCATGTATCGTGAGATTTTGAGTGAAAACCTCCTTCCATCAGCAAGGGCATTGAAGATGAAACGTGGCTGGGTCTTTCAGCATGACAATGATCCCAAACACACCGCCCGGGCAACAAAGGAGTGGCTTCGTAAGAAGCATTTCAAGGTCCTGGAGTGGACTAGCCAGTCTCCAGATCTCAACCCCATAGAAAATCTTTGGAGGGAGTTGAAAGTCCGTGTTGCCCAGCAACAGCCCCAAAACATCACTGCTCTAGAGGAGATCTGCATGGAGGAATGGGCCAAAATACCAGCAACAGTGTGTGAAAACCTTGTGAAGACTTACAGAAAACATTTGACCTCTGTCATTGCCAACAAAGGGTATATAACAAAGTATTGAGATAAACTTTTGTTATTGATCAAATACTTATTTTCCACCATAATTTGCAAATAAATTCATAAAAAATCCTACAATGTGATTTTCTGGATTTTTTTCTCCAAATTTCCAAAAGTGTACCTATGATGAAAATTACAGGCCTCTTTCATCTTTTTAAGTGGGAGAACTTGCACAATTGGTGGCTGACTAAATACCTTTTTGCCCCACTGTATGTGTGTTCTCCCCATGTTTGAGTGGGCATCTGACATAGACTAGCTGTCAGGCTAGGCCTTTGGAGATGGACTCCTGTTCTAGGAGAAATGGAGCGAAGGGAACTAAATGACACAACATGTCAATTATCATCCCTGCAGTGGAGCGAGAACATGTCACATGCCAGAAGGGAGCATCCCATACAACAGGAATAAACTATCGTGTAGTGGCAGTGGGCCTCACTCTCACAGAAACAGAGCCTCACTCTCACAGAAACAGAGCCTCACTCTCACAGAAACAGAGCATCACTGTGACAGAAACAGAGCCTCACTCTCACAGAAACAGAGCCTCACTCTCACAGAAACAGAGCCTCACTGTCACAGAAACAGAGCCTCACTCTCACAGAGACAGCTTCACTCTCACAGAGACAGAGCTTCACTCTCACAGAGACAGAGCCTCACTTTCACAGAGACAGAGCCTCACTTTCACAGAGACAGAGCCTCACTCTCACAGAGACAGAGCCTCACTCTCACAGATCCCCTGAAAACATTAAATTCACAGCTGTTAAAACACTGTCAAGAAGAACAGGTAAAAATACTGTATCTATAGAGTAATTCAGGAAGATATTTTAACAACAGTTCTTTCAGAGACTAGGCCTAAACGGTATGCAACCATGTTATGTACTGCATGTTGAGCATGAACATTTGAACACCTGATCTGGAGTACAGTGCGCTGATTTATAGTACACTGAGGGGTTCACTGGGACGGACAGACAGCATCCTTTTAGTCTGGGACAACATCATAATGCAAAAGACTACATAACAGGCTGTTCAATGAGAGAGAGAGAGAGAGAGAGAGAGAGAGAGAGAGAGAGCTAGGAAGAGATTCAATAACACCCATGTATACGTAGATTCATACACAGGAAGGCTTTAAGCTGCCAGCGACTGACTCTGCACAGGGTGTATTGTCTCTCTAGGCTGGCAACCCAACGGTTAACATGCAAATAGGCCTCCCGGCAGAGAAATTAGTGTGCTGGGAGGGCTTCCCTCTAAATTGAGAGACGAGGGGGGGAGTAAAAAAATAAAAAAAAGAAAGAGAGAAAGAAAGAAAGAAAGAAAGAAAGAGTAAAAGAGACAGAAAGAGATAAAGAGGGATCCAGAGGCACAGGTGTGAGTCTCTAAACAGTCCATAATAACCTCATCACAGACTCAGAGCCTGTATTAGTGTGCCTGCCACTCTTACTTCTGCCTCCCTCTGTGGGCCTTTGAGTAGGACTCCACTAACACACCGTTAGGGAAATTGACATTTATCATCCTAGGACAGGATGGAACTCGCACTATAACTGTGCACACACATAGCCAATCATAGAGCCCACAAGACCCACCATATCAACAGTTAGCCTATATTTTCACCCACTAGGTAGTGCTGTAATGCTGGTTGTATAAGCTAGTACGAAAGTGCTGTTGTAACATCGAGAGCTGAGCAAGTGAACATAGTGTTCCTTCACAGCAAATATAGGAGACGGTGTGTGGTACTGATCCCTAGAACTTTAATCAATGACAGCCTACTTTTCTTTTGATGAGTAATAAAGTGCATAGTGCAGGAATAATAGAGATGACCCACTGCTTCTCTCTCACTTCAGCCTTTGCCTAAACGTTTTTCTTTTAAAAATATCTGAAGTCTACCTAGAAGTCAACCTTTGACGTCGACTCTTCCTTAAAATCACTCCTCACAGGAAAGTGTGTCGCGTCTTTGTGCATAACGTCCCTAAGAATAGTTCTTGGCTTTGTGTTGTGAGAGGGATAATACCAGCAGTATACAACACTACTCACCTTCCCAGTTCCCAACCATAGCCTAACCAGAGACCAAACCTACTGCCTGGTTAATGGAATATAGATTAGTCTGTCAGGAGGTGGGGAAGAGATTAGGCCTGTTAATTAGGCCTATGGCTGTGGGCCAATTTAAAGTCATGCATGGAGAGTGAGGAAAGAGGTATAGAGAGAGAGGAGAGAGAGAGAGACAGATGGAGTGTTTGTGTGTGAGAGAGAGGGGGAGGTAGAGAGGTGTAGTTGATAAATGAAAGGGGGCACACTGCACGGCGATGCTTCCTGAACCAATTAAAAAGAGCATCAGGCCTTAATGATCCTTCACAGGGTAGGAGAGGAAAGGTAAGGTGTGCTGGCGCTAACCTCTTGTCCCGGGGAGAGGCTAATAACAGAAGTGACACTCAGTGGGCTAACAGGGCTTACAGGTCCTCCATCCTCACTCTCTGACCTGGTCCACTTTAACCTGTGCTGTCACAGCCTGGCTGGCACACAGCTCTAGCAGGTCACATGGCAGCAGGGCCTTAGGCAGAGCTGCAGTAGTACAATATATGGCATTTAACTGGGCTGTATTCACATAGGGTTGACCCAAACCATACTGTTTGTGCCACGCCTGCTCCGGCTCTTCCTCCCCCTGGCCCTCGAGAGCGCCAGGATCCCCAGCATTACGCACTCAAACCACCATCAGTACACACACTTGCCTTCCCCCCGTCACGTGCATCAGCAGTCATTGGATTCACGTGGACTCAATTACTTATGTCATTACCTTCTCTACATCTGTCTGTTCCCAAGTTCTGTTCCCTGCTTCGGGATTAATTATCTCATGTCCGTGTTACCCAGGTTCCGACGCTGTTCCTGTCTTGTTTCCTTGTCTGTTCCCGAATAAATGTCTGACTCTACCTGCTTCTCCTGTCCGGCGGCGGTCCTTACAGTCTGGCTCTGATACCACTATTTTCTTATTCTATGTTGGATGTGTAACCAGGCAAATGGCCAGCCCAGTACAGCTCAGATTAGTTTGGCTCAGTGTGAAAAGGGTACTGCTTGCCTGTATCTGGATGGAGGAGCGGAGGTGGAGAAATGTGGGTGGCAGAAGGACAGACATGTTACAGAGTTAAGTCTAATACCATAGCCTAATTAGGCTAATGTTCTGCAGACCATGTGTGGTAGGCTAGGCCTACAGATTAGGAAGAGGGAAACGACAGGGAATTATCCATTCTGTATAGAAACACTATCAATAAAGTTGTATTGAATTAAAAAATCTAGTGTTCTTATTCCTTATGTGAGGGATAATCAACGAGGGGCTATGCGTTCTATGGAAAATATTGGATGACGTGGAATGTGTGTTCCACGATGCACTAGCAAAGTGGAACTGACCTTCAACAGTTTTTTTTCCTGAGAACGCATAGCCCATCTATAATTTAACACATTTGCCGCTAGAAACGTGTTCATTTTCCAGTAGAAATTTGTTAGTTTTCCAGCAGAAATGTGTTCATTTTCCGGTAGAAATGTGTTCGACATCTACTGAAGTAGCTAGCAAGTTTACTAGATTACAGTAGTTGCTGTGGTAACCAAACAAACAAACTTGTTAGTTAGGCTAACTAAACCATCAGTCCTAGCTTGCCATGAAAATCTGATTCAACAATGCCAATAAAGTTTTCAATTCAAGTTTTGCTTTAAAAAGCAGCTCAAACATAGAACATGTAAGAATGAACTATAGCCATTGAGTTCTACCGTGCTAATATAGGGAATTATACAACGGGTGGGTCTAATCCTGAATGCTGATTGGTTAAAACCGCATTCCATTCTGTGTTTATTCTACAAGTTACCACCGGTTAAATCTATGACTTTAAAATGCCTAATACTCTGTTCCATCTGACAGTGCAATCCATTGTCTCATCAACCCAGCCAAGCAATTTATAAACTTGATCTCCACTATGAAAAGCATCTAGACATTATCTCATATTTCTTTCAGACTAACATTTAGATTTCAACAGTGGAGATTTGTATAAACCTTGCTGTCTGTCTCTCCGACATTTGTAAGATTGCTTCAATATTCAAATTCGAGGCCTCCCGGGTGGCGCAGTGGTTAAGGGCGCTGTACTGCAGCGCCAACAGTGCCGTCAGAGTCTCCGGGTTCACGCCCAGGCTCTGTCGTAACCGGCCGCGACCGGGAGGTCCGTGGGGCGACGCACAATTGGCCTAGCGTCGTCCGGGTTAGGGAGGGCTTGGTTGGTAGGGATGTCCTTGTCTCATCGCTCACCAGCGAGTCCTGTGGCGGGCCGGGCGCAGTGCGCGCTAACCAAGGTTGCCAGGTGCACGGTGTACCCTCCGACACATTGGTGCAGCTGGCTTCCGGGTTGGATGCGCGCTGTGTTAAGAAGCAGTACGGCTGGTTGGGTTGTGTATCGGAGGACGCATGACTTTCAACCTTCGTCTCTCCCGAGCCCGTACGGGAGTTGTAGCTACTACAACAATTGGATACCACGAAATTGGGGCGAAAAAGGGGTAAAATTAAAATTAATTAAAAATTTAATTAAAAAATATTCAAATTCGATGTCCAGCTGTCCCATAGTAATGAACGTGTCGGGACAAGACAGACAGACAGGCAGCGTTTTTCAGCCAGCAGTCATTTTATGGATATATACAAAGAAATGTAAATTGAAAAAGGTCAAACTTAAGCTAGTTTGCAGTCTTTCCAGCTTCAATGAGGTGATTGTGCTAGCTGTGTTGTTGGCTTGCTCCTCTGCAAGCTAGCAAGCAAGGGATAAGAACTTTGCCAGCCATTATGGCAATGGAACACTTAGAACGAACGACTGAGTCACGTCCATACTGTATATATAGAACAAATAGACTGGTTCGCGTCCATACTGAAGATACAGAACAAAAAGACTGGGTTGCGTCCATACTGAAGATACAGAACAAAAAGACTGGGTTGCGTCCATACTGAAGATACAGAACAAAAAGACTGGGTTGCGTCCATACTGAAGATACAGAACAAAAAGACTGGGTCACGTCCATACTGAAGATACAGAACAAAAAGACTGGGTCACGTCCATACTGAAGATACAGAACAAAAAGACTGGGTTGCGTCCATACTGAAGATACAGAACAAAAAGACTGGTTGCGTCCATACTGAAGATACAGAACAAAAAGACTGGGTTGCATCCATACTGAAGATACAGAACAAAAAGACTGGGTCACATCCATACTGTAGATACAGAACAAAAAGACTGGGTTGCGTCCATACTGAAGATACAGAACAAAAAGACTGGGTTGCGTCCATACTGAAGATACAGAACAAAAAGACTGGTTGCGTCCATACTGAAGATACAGAACAAAAAGACTGGGTTGCATCCATACTGAAGATACAGAACAAAAAGACTGGGTTGCATCCATACTGAAGATACAGAACAAAAAGACTGGTTCGCGTCCATACTGTAGATACAGAACAAAAAGACTGGGTCGCGTCCATACTGAAGATACAGAACAAAAAGACTGGGTCACATCCATACTGAAGATACAGAACAAAAAGACTGGGTCACGTCCATACTGAAGATACAGAACAAAAAGACTGGGTCACATCCATACTGAAGATACAGAACAAAAAGACTGGGTCACATCCATACTGAAGATACAGAACAAAAAGACTGGCTCGCGTCCATACTGTAGATACAGAACAAAAAGACTGGGTCGCGTCCATACTGAAGATACAGAACAAAAAGACTGGATCACATCCATACTGTAAATACAGAACAAAAAGACTGGGTCACGTCCATACTGTAGATACAGAACAAAAAGACTGGGTTGCGTCCATACTGTAGATACAGAACAAAAAGACTGGGTCACGTCCATACTGAAGATACAGAACAAAAAGACTGGGTCACGTCCATACTGTAGATACAGAACAAAAAGACTGGGTCGCGTCCATACTGTAGATACAGAACAAAAAGACTGGGTCGCGTCCATACTGTAGATACAGAACAAAAAGACTGAAAGACTGGGTCACGTCCATACTGTAGATACAGAACAAAAAGACTGGGTCGCGTCCATACTGTAGATACAGAACAAAAAGACTGGGTCGCGTCCATACTGTAGATACAGAACAAAAAGACTGAACGACTGGGTCACGTCCATACTGTAGATACAGAACAAAAAGACTGGGTCACGTCCATACTGTAGATACAGAACAAAAAGACTGGGTCACGTCCATACTGAAGATACAGAACAAAAAGACTGGGTCGCGTCCATACTGTAGATACAGAACAAAAAGACTGGGTCGCGTCCATACTCTAGATACAGAACAAAAAGACTGGGTCGCGTCCATACTGTAGATACAGAACAAAAAGACTCAACGACTGAGTCACGTCCATACTGTAGATACAGAACAAAAAGACTGGGTCGCGTCCATACTGTAGATACAGAACAAAAAGACTGGGTCACGTCCATACTGTAGATACAGAACAAAAAGACTGGGTCACGTCCATACTGTAGATACAGAACAAAAAGACTGGGTCGCGTCCATACTGTAGATACAGAACAAAAAGACTGGGTCGCGTCCATACTGTAGATACAGAACAAAAAGACTGGGTCGCGTCCATACTCTAGATACAGAACAAAAAGACTGGGTCGCGTCCATACTGAAGATACAGAACAAAAAGACTGGGTCGCGTCCATACTGTAGATACAGAACAAAAAGACTCAACGACTGAGTCACGTCCATACTGTAGATACAGAACAAAAAGACTGGGTCACGTCCATACTGTAGATACAGAACAAAAAGACTGGGTCATGTCCATACTGTAGATACAGAACAAAAAGACTGTGTCACGTCCATACTGTAGATAAAGAACAAAAAGACTGGGTCGCGTCCATACTGTAGATACAGAACAAAAAGACTGGGTCACGTCCATACTGTAGATACAGAACAAAAGGACTGGGTCACGTCCATACTGTAGATACAGAACAAAAAGACTGGGTCACGTCCATACTGTAGATACAGAACAAAAAGACTGGGTCGCGTCCATACTGTAGATACAGAACAAAAAGACTGGGTCACGTCCATACTGTAGATACAGAACAAAAAGACTGGGTCGCGTCCATACTGTAGATACAGAACAAAAAGACTGAACGACTGGGTCACGTCCATACTGTAGATACAGAACAAAAAGACTGGGTCACGTCCATACTGTAGATACAGAACAAAAAGACTGGGTCACGTCCATACTGTAGATACAGAACAAAAAGACTAAACGACTGGGTCTCGTCTCAGGCAACCGAACCGATTGAACGAACGACCAGCCTTCTTGGGTAGCAACCCTAGATTTGTGTCGTGACTATATCTTGTGGAAGGTTGAAATAGTATGAATAAATTCATAACAATAATGTTTTTATTGAAAACATGTCAATCATTATTTGAATATGTTGGTAACTGGTTGTATAAAAGTGATACTGCCCTTGAAGCTGGTTTTAGAGGATATATTGGCTTGGTCTCGAGCCTAACAACACCAGGGCCAATATACCCTCCAAAAACCGGCTTCTCGGCATTATCACTTAAATAACTCACACTCTAGAATGCCCTTCAAGCCAATCAGAAACAAGTATTCAACAATGCCATGGTATAAACATGAATAACATTAGATTCCCAGTCCAAAGTTACATATTATACTGTATAAGCCTAGGCCTTATTTCCTAAGAAATGCACGTACACTACTAGGTGGTATAATGGTATTAAACACTGTAGATCTATTCACAGGAGAACTATAGCTTCAACCAAGTACACACTCCTAGTACGCTAGGCTGTGTGTGTGGGACTCCCTCTCTGGTCTGTTGGAGATATTTATAGTTATTATCCAGAAAGCTCTAAGGCCCAGGCCAAGACACACACACACGCAGGCACATGCACACACACACACAGGCACACACACACACACAGCTTGGCATGTAATTCCTTGCAAATGCAGCGATTAGCAATTCACATAGGTTATGATATCATTAGCCGTACCTGCCATGGCAGAGAGAGAGGGCTGCACCATCACACCCATTACACATCCTCAAATAGCTCCCAATGAAGAAGCTTTACTAACAGCCACCTATTAGCTTTCCATTAGTCATTCAGTTAACTGACTCCTTCATTTCATTAAGAGAGGCATGCGATGGCCATTTGCATCTCTGAGAGGGATGATGATAGGAGTGGTTCATGGATGAATGGACTGGGACTGGGGAGGGTAAGGTGGTTTGGGCCTGGTCGTTAGGGATTCTATAGGATAGCAGAGGGGTGACAGAGGGGAGAGGGCAGTCTAGGGTCATTGAAGATGATGCTGTATCTGTCATTAGCACAGTATAGGGAAGGTCTGAGAGAGCCTGTACGATACACCACAAGTCAGGAGCTAAGCACCCAATGATACAGGCAAACTAATGTTCCCCTTGTTGTGTAGTGACACACCCAACACCTTAAGGTTTTTAGGCCTCTCCAGATAAATAAGATGGATGGTTATTACATTATCCTAGCAAGCATTACAATGGGCACATTCAAGGTCATTGCAGAATCACTTTCAATATAGCCATCAAAACAACCTGCCAATGAGCAGCCTACTTACTGGGGAGCACAGAGATGGAGGGAGGGGATTCCAACAACAGTGGTTCCCTTAGAGCTTATGTAACGGATGTGAAACAGCTAGCTAGTTAGTTATACTGTTACACTTAGAACAGCGATTCTCAACAACAGTGGTTCCCTTAGAGCTTATGTAACGGATGTGAAACAGCTAGCTAGTTAGTTATACTGTTACACTTAGAACAGCGATTCTCAACAACAGTGGTTCCCTTAGAGCTTATGTAACGGATGTGAAACAGCTAGCTAGTTAGTTATACTGTTACACTTAGAACAGCGATTCTCAACAACAGTGGTTCCCTTAGAGCTTATGTAACTTAGAGCTTATGTAACGGATGTGAAACAGTTAGCTAGTTAGTTATACTGTTACACTTAGAACAGCGATTCTCAACAACAGTGGTTCCCTTAGAGCTTATGTAACGGATGTGAAACAGCTAGCTAGTTAGTTATACTGTTACACTTAGAACAGCGATTCTCAACAACAGTGGTTCCCTTAGAGCTTATGTAACGGATGTGAAACAGTTAGCTAGTTAGTTATACTGTTACACTTAGAACAGCGATTCTCAACAACAGTGGTTCCCTTAGAGCTTATGTAACGGATGTGAAACAGCTAGCTAGTTAGTTATACTGTTACACTTAGAACAGCGATTCTCAACAACAGTGGTTCCCTTAGAGCTTATGTAACGGATGTGAAACAGCTAGCTAGTTAGTTATACTGTTACACTTAGAACAGCGATTCTCAACAACAGTGGTTCCCTTAGAGCTTATGTAACGGATGTGAAACAGCTAGCTAGTTAGTTATACTGTTACACTTAGAACAGCGATTCTCAACAACAGTGGTTCCCTTAGAGCTTATGTAACGGATGTGAAACAGCTAGCTAGTTAGTTATACTGTTACACTTAGAACAGCGATTCTCAACAACAGTGGTTCCCTTAGAGCTTATGTAAACGGATGTGAAACAGCTAGCTAGTTAGTTATACTGTTACACTTAGAACAGCGATTCTCAACATGTGAAACAGTGGTTCCCTTAGAGCTTATTCCCTTAGAGCTATGTAACGGATGTGAAACAGTTAGCTAGTTAGTTATACTGTTACACTTAGAACAGCGATTCTCAACAACAGTGGTTCCCTTAGAGCTTATGTTAACGGATGTGAAACAGCTAGCTAGTTAGTTATACTGTTACACTTAGAACAGCGATTCTCAACAACAGTGGTTCCCTTAGAGCTTATGTAACGGATGTGAAACAGCTAGCTAGTTAGTTATACTGTTACACTTAGAACAGCGATTCTCAACAACAGTGGTTCCCTTAGAGCTTATGTAACGGATGTGAAACAGCTAGCTAGTTAGTTATACTGTTACACTTAGAACAGCGATTCTCAACAACAGTGGTTCCCTTAGAGCTTATGTAACGGATGTGAAACAGTTAGCTAGTTAGTTATACTGTTACACTTAGAACAGCGATTCTCAACAACAGTGGTTCCCTTAGAGCTTATGTAACGGATGTGAAACAGTTAGCTAGTTAGTTATACTGTTACACTTAGAACAGCGATTCTCAACAACAGTGGTTCCCTTAGAGCTTATGTAACGGATGTGAAACAGTTAGCTAGTTAGTTATACTGTTACACTTAGAACAGCGATTCTCAACAACAGTGGTTCCCTTAGAGCTTATGTAACGGATGTGAAACAGCTAGCTAGTTAGTTATACTGTTACACTTAGAACAGCGATTCTCAACAAATTTGGGTTGTGGGAGGCGGTACTCATATTGAATGAATGTCACAAATTTCTAAACGTAGGCCTATTCCTTGCTTGAGAACTGAGAAATGAATCAGCATTACCTGGTGGTAACACACAAAATAGTATGATTTATGAATTCAAATGAGCAATTGGTGGGTTCATCACCAGTCTTCTTCATGCTATAGCTCTCAATAATAAGAGGTTAAATCAGGAGAAGCCAGGTTGTTAGCAGCAAAAAAGCAGGGATCAGTGCTGCAACGGAGAAACTATTTTTGCTACCTCAAATTGTTTTGTCAATTGTCACATATAAACTTTATTGGGAGAAAGTATGTTTGACATGCTTTTTACATTTGTATCACAAACAATTGTTTTCTTAAAACATGATGAACGTGGCCATTTTAGGACCCCTTTTTTGACCTATAAATGCCTCCGGTAACCTTGATGCTTGAATCGTACATGATACAGACAACAAATTGGTTCATTATACTCCTTATAGAGGCTCTAACAAATGGAGAATGTCTAGATTCTGAAATACACATTTTCACATTAATTAATTCAATATAAAAAACATGCATATGAACATCTCAAAAGTACCCTTTACAAGTACATGACATTTCCAGTGGGTTCTGTGCTAATTCTGAAGTTATGATACATTTTATGAGCACTGCCAACAGAGTGAATGGGAAAATGGATTGAAAGGGCTGTGATCGGTTAATGACCTATAATGTACATTTCTATGTATAAAATGGATCATATTTACAAAGGTACCAGAGAGCTCCCTCTGGAAATTTGACGTTTTTGACAAGTATATTGTTCTAAACAATATGTTAAAAAAATAAGCAAAATAAAAAAGGGTACTTTTGAGATATTTATATTGATATTTTTACGTTGAAAAAATGAATGTGAACATTTGTATTTCAGAATCTAGACATAGTCCATATTTGAGATAACACTATAAGAAGTATAATGACACCAAGATGTTGTCTGTATCATGTACAGTTCACAGATCATAGGGTTTTACAGGAGGCATGTATACAGTGCCTTGCGAAAGTATTCGGCCCCCTTGAACTTTGCGACCTTTTGCCACATTTCAGGCTTCAAACATAAAGATATAAAACTGTATTTTTTTGTGAAGAATCACCAACAAGTGGGACACAATCATGAAGTGGAACGACATTTATTGGATATTTCAAACTTTTTTAACAAATCAAAAACACAAAATTATTCAGCCCCTTTACTTTCAGTGCAGCAAACTCTCTCCAGAAGTTCAGTGAGGATCTCTGAATGATCCAATGTTGACCTAAATGACTAATGATGATAAATACAATCCACCTGTGTGTAATCAAGTCTCCGTATAAATGCACCTGCACTGTGATAGTCTCAGAGGTCCGTTAAAAGCGCAGAGAGCATCATGAAGAACAAGGAACACACCAGGCAGGTCCGAGATACTGTTGTGAAGAAGTTTAAAGCCGGATTTGGATACAAAAAGATTTCCCAAGCTTTAAACATCCCAAGGAGCACTGTGCAAGCGATAATATTGAAATGGAAGGACCACTGCAAATCTACCAAGACCTGGCTGTCCCTCTAAACTTTCAGCTCATACAAGGAGAAGACTGATCAGAGATGCAGCCAAGAGGCCCATGATCACTCTGGATGAACTGCAGAGATCTACAGCTGAGGTGGGAGACTCTGTCCATAGAACAACAATCAGTCGTATATTGCACAAATCTGGCCTTTATGGAAGAGTGGCAAGAAAAAAGCCATTTCTTAAAGATATCCATAAAAAGTGTCGTTTAAAGTTTGCCACAAGCCACCTGGGAGACACACCAAACATGTCGAAGAAGGTGCTCTGGTCAGATGAAACCAAAATGGAACTTTTTGGCAACAATGCAAAATGTTATGTTTGGCGTAAAAGCAACACAGCTCATCACCCTGAACACACCATCCCCACTGTCAAACATGGTGGTGGCAGCATCATGGTTTGGGCCTGCTTTTCTTCAGCAGGGACAGGGAAGATGGTTCAAATTGATGGGAAGATGGATGGAGCCAAATACAGGACCATTCTGGAAGAAAACCTGATGGAGTCTGCAAAAGACCTGAGACTGGGACGGAGATTTGTCTTCCAACAAGACAATGATCCAAAACATAAAGCAAAATCTACAATGGAATGGTTCAAAAATAAACATATCCAGGTGTTAGAATGGCCAAGTCAAAGTCCAGACCTGAATCCAATCGAGAATCTGTGGAAAGAACTGAAAACTGCTGTTCACAAATGCTCTCCATCCAACCTCACTGAGCTCGAGCTGCTTTGCAAGGAGGAATGGGAAAAAATGTCAGTCTCTCGATGTGCAAAACTAATAGAGACATACCCCAAGCGACTTACAGCTGTAATCGCAGCAAAAGGTGGCGCTACAAAGTATTAACTTAAGGGGGCTGAATAATTTTGCACGCCCAATTTTTCAGTTTTTGATTTGTTAAAAAAGTTTGAAATATCCAATAAATGTCGTTCCACTTCATGATTGTGTCCCACTTGTTGTTGATTCTTCACAAAAAAATACAGTTTTATATCTTTATGTTTGAAGCCTGAAATGTGGCAAAGGGTCGCAAAGTTCAAGGGGGCCGAATACTTTCGCAAGGCACTGTAGGTCTAAAAGCGGCCTGAAATTGCCAATTTCATAATGATTTTCAAGAAAATGATTTGTGATACAAATGTTAAAAGCATGTCCAACATCCTTCCTCCCAATTAATTTTCTATGTGAGAATTGACAGAACAATCAGATTGTTGAAAAATATTTTCCGCCTAAGCTGGCGTGGAATCGCCCAACTATGGACAAATTATAGGGTCACCAGAGGACAGGGCCCAGGGAACAGCCACACACGTTCAACTGAGGACAACAGACAGACTTGTAGTTCTGTTCTGAGCAGGAATGTCAAGAAAGTCTTTATAAATCAAATGAATGATCCACGCCACAACACTAAGCTTTTCATACTGACAACTCAGCAGACAGGACAGTCTTGAGGTGAGGGCATTCAAAATAACAGCAGCTTTGTGGCAGTATAGTGAAAGCAACCATGTGATTCAACATTCCACAGAGATTGATTTAATGTACATGAAGGCCAAATGCCACAGACCAATAGGCCAGTGAAAACATTGAAACCTGTAGCCTAGTAATTGCACTGAGCAACAGAGGATTGAGTTAAATAGGAAGGAATTCACAGGATTCTTCCAACATATTCACCTCAGGGATCCAAGCAAGACATATGCCTACACATTCTGAGAGAAAAGAGCAACCCTCCATTTTGCAATTTGAAATGTTAAAACATTAACTTATGTGTTGTAGACTAGAGGTATAAAACTAAACTTTATCCAAGGCAGACAGACAGAGGATAGTGTTAGCCTACATTTTGTCCCTTTCCACAGAGTCAGTGTAATGTTGTGAAAGTGTTTCTCTGTGTAAACAAACCCTTGACTCAGGGCCCAGCGCCATGGAAACCAGTGAACATAACCGGCTAGGAACCAGCAGCTACCTGACAAACCTGTCTGATCACTTTGAGACTCCTGTGTGAAAACACACACACACACACACACACACACACACACACACACACACACACACACACACACACACACACACACACACACACACACCAAGCAACTGTCATCTTCATGGAATAGCTAACGCAAACCAACAAGTGTTCCTTAGACATAAAGGCAAAAGAGGCACACTGTATGAAGTATAGCAGACACATAAAGAACAATTAGCCAGAAGATCCGACCTGCTTACTTACAGCTGCACTAGGGTCGGACAGCACGACCGTGTAGATCAGGACACCGTGGAGCCGGCTTGGAAAACGTACCTCAATCCAGGGATGAGAAATGAGTTGTACTCCGAATTGTCCTATTATCCCAACTGTTACAAGATTGAATAACTGCTACTTTTCCTGAACGCTGCCCTTTCCTCCTCATGCTAGGTAGCAGAAGCCACGTGCGTTGAACAACAAAGGATAGTCAGCCTACATCTTCGCACTGTGATAATGTCAAAATAAAAGTAATGTGTGGGGAATGGCTTTGTACATGTTAAACTCTCCCAAAACTATGTCTGTACAATAATTAATTGGTAATCCATTATTATAATGAATTGGTAATCATTTATTGGTAAGCCAATGCTATAATTAATTGGTAATAATTAATTGATAATTGGTCATGTCAATGTTGTCAAGGGTGCATTAACAAAGGCAAAATTGTTGGAACAAAGAAATAAACTATTGAAAGACAAACACAACAACTTTCTAGTGTGTGGCTGTTTATTGCCATTGTTAATCCACCCTTGACAACAATGACATGGATTACCAATGAATTATTGTACTTCAGACAAGCATCCATAGTTTTGGTCAAGCTTGACCTATGGTACTTTCAAGACATCTTGGAACTCTAGAAAGATGCCTGAGTTTCCGACTTGGAATTCCAAGTTGGATGACCATTCAAAACAATTTTTTCAGAGTTCCCACTGAGTTCCAGTGTTTTTGAACGCGGCAATATACTAAACCATTCCCCACCCGCAACTCTTTTTTTACATTTCCACAGCGCGATGACAAAATGGCTGGTGTGGCTTCTGCTACCTAGCATGGGGACGAAAAGGGCAGCTTTCCAAAAAAACTATCAGTCGTTCAAACTTTCTGGTGTAACAGTTGGGATAATGAGACCATTTGGAGTGCAATGCATTTCTCATCCCTATATTGAGGTAGGTTTTCCGAGCTATATCTCGTGCTAGCTCCCCGGTGTCTTGATCAACACAGTTATGCTGTCCAACCTTAGTGCAGCTGTAACAAGTGGGCCGAATCTGCTGACTAAAAGCATAATGTCATGATCCACAGTCCAAATGCCTTTCCCTTATTCCCCTTGCCCTATTTAGTGCTAGGTTCCCTATTTAGTGCTAAGCTAAGTCTAACGGAATGAGAGCCACTGAAAGTCTCATTAGAGTCCCTGTAGAGTAGACTGTGTCAATCTGTTCAACACTTTCTCTCCCCGGAGACAGACTATGCTAGGCAGGCTAGCGTTCAGCAGGCTGCCTGGTGGTTGAGCTAAGTTCATTCCTGTCAGCCAGTGAAAGGTTAACCTGACTGCAGTATAAGGAAGAGGTCACGTTGGGTTGTGTCACCCCTCACATTCCTCTCACACAAAACCTCATGTTAGCACTGAACCCGCTGGCTATCGCACGCTCCTCTCCAAACCCCTAGCCAGCCAACATAGTCAAAGCTATTTAATCCCCTGTGAGCGGGAGAGAGAGAGAAAAAAATGCAGAATAAAAGAGAATGGGTTTTTATTCAGACCTACTGTGCAGTTTGGGGCTGGCAAGGCTCCCACATGCTCCTCACAGTCTAGGCTAAATCCAAGTACAACTCTCTCACCCCTCCCTCTACTAACTAGCCACCCATTTCCTCCTCTAGTGTCCCCCCACAGCCCGCCCCTTCCATCCACAGTAAAGACCGCCCCACTTTAAATAGAGCAGACTTCCTGTTCACCTTTGACCTCCACTAGATACCACCCACTCCTGGCAGGCCTCCACTACCAGCAGGCAGATGAGGCCGGATGACTGGAGGAACAGAGAGAGGCAGTCATAAAGAGAGAGATAGGCAGTCAGAAAGAGCTAGGGAGAGACAGAGCGAGAGACAGGCTATGTGCACACTGCCCACAAAATGAGGTATAAACAGAGCTGCACTTCCTAACCTCCTGCCAAATGTATGACCATATTATAGACTCATATTTCCCTCAGATTACATAGACCCCAAAATAATTTGAAAACAAATACATTTTTGATAAACTCCCATATATATTAGGTGAAAAACCACAGTGTGCAATTGCAGCAGCAAGATTTGTGACTTGTTGCCACAAGAAAAGGGCAACCAGTGAAGAACAAACACTATTGTCAATACAATCTATATTTATGTTTAATTATTTTCCATTTTGTACTTGAACTATTTGCACATTATTACAACACTGTATATAGACATCATATGTCTTTATTCTTTTGGAACTTTTGTGAGTCTAATGTGTACTGTACATTTGTTATAGTTTATTTCACTTTTGTTTATTATCTATTTCACTTGCTTAGGCAATGTAAACATATGTTTCCCATGCCAATAAAGCCCCTTAAATTGAACATTGAATTGAGAGATCGAGAGAGATAGACCTACAGACCAGAGAGAGAGCCAACCGCAGCCAGAGAAACAGCCAATCATCTCTCAGCCTCGTGGAGGGCAGGTTTCCCAGCGGCAGTGGGCCCCTCCCAGCGGCAGTGGGCCCCTCCCCCTCCAAAGAGTAGAGTAGTGACTTGGTGTCATGTTTCAGGGCTGACTGCAGCACTCTCTGCCTGGCTGACTGGCTGCCTGGCTGACTGGATGGGAGTTACATAAACCTCACCCAGGAAGGTCAGGAGGCAACAAAGACAGCAATTCAGTGGGGGCTGACAGCCACAGACAACTTGGCTGAGTCGGCTTCACACACATGGCCCCCCTGCCCCCCCCACACACACACTTTAGTTTCAAAGCCCCCAGAGGCCAGAGGAGGGGGTGAGGGGAGAGCGAGGTCGGGGAGTCGAAGAATAAATCTAAACCACTGATGCACTGAGTCAGACAGGAGGCACCTGCTATACAGCACAGCAGCTCATCATCAGCTATTCAACCACCAGGGTGTGCCTACTGCTTAGACGACCACATCAAAAGGCTATTTGTTTGTAATGGGGCTGTCATGCAGTAAGACTGCATCACGTGTGAGGACAGATAAGGGTATGCACAACCCGTGGTGAGATTGTTCTCTGCCAACTACATCTAGTAGCCTAGTTGTTGTCTATAATAGGGTTTCCCAAACCCGGTCCCCCCCTGGGTGCACGTTTTGGTATTTTCCCTAGAACTATACAGCTGATTCAAATAATCAAAGCTTGATAATGAAAACGTGCACCGGGGGCAGAGCAGCCCGTCAGTCAGGAGCTGCCAGAGCCGCCCGTCAGTCAGGAGCTGCCAGAGCCGCCCGTCAGTCAGGCGCTGCCGGAGTCTCCCATCTATTCAGAGGTCGGCAACGAGGTTCGCCGCTCTAAAGGCGCCACTGGAGCGGGCACTGAAGCGGGCAAAGACTATGGTGGAGTGGAGTCCACGTTCCGCGCCAGAGCCGCCACCGCGGACAGACGGCCACCCAGACCCTTCCCTATAGGTTCAGGTTTTGCGGCCGGAGTCCGCACCTTTGGGGGGGGGGGGGTTGGGGCACTGTCACGTTCTGACCTTAGTTCCTTTATTTTGTCTTTGTGTTAGTTTGGTCAGGGCGTGAGTTGGGGTGGGTAGTCTATGTTATTTTTTCTTTGTTGTATTTCTGTGTTCGGCCTGGTATGGTTCTCAATCAGAGGCAGCTGTCGATCGTTGTCTCTGATTGAGAATCATACTTAGGTAGCCTGTTTTCCCCCATTTTAGTTGTGGGTGATTATTTTCTGTTTAGTGTTTTTCGTCACCTTACAGGACTGTTTGTTTGTCGTTTTTGTTCA